>NW_024751990.1:0-12705 GCF_018991925.1 Homarus americanus
TATATAACAATAAATTACAACAAAAAGTGTTTGTATGTCATGCCGGACGAGAGTAATGTATCGCCCCTGCGTTTTTTCGACGAATTTTGCTTCACTAACTGAAAAAATCAATTACAAGCAGCTTGTACAACGATGTGCCGGAAAATGCCATTACGAGAGCGAAAATGGTGTTGCTGGCACTTTGTTCCATTTAGTCAAAGAAGATGACATTGAATGAATTTAATACAATGCGTATGTGGTGAACGAGCCAAGTGAAAATATGACATATTGAGCTACTTAATGAGAGAGAGAGAGAGAGAGAGAGAGAGAGAGAGAGAGAGAGAGAGAGAGAGAGAGAGAGAGACTCTAGATGAGAGACAATTCCTCAGCCACACCATTAAGCACCAACAAAAAATTTCACCGCTATACCATAAATCCGAGCGTTAGTAGACATTATCAGCACCTACCTGTCTACCCACCATTATTGGCTCTTAAATTATGGTGCAATATGGTGCAATAGGGTTGATTTTATGGTGCTGATGTGCCCTTCCCCATGTTATAGACGCGAGAGAAGGTTTGTTTACATTGGGATGCCGTCATAGTCCTCTCTGGTGGCGAGAGTACTGACTGAGGGTATAGGGGAGGAAGAGGAGGAGGAGGATAAACAGGAGGGGGAGGAAAAGATGGAGAAAAAGGTAAGAGAGAGAGCGAATAAGAACACCAACACAACATCAAAAACCCAACCAATACTAAAATAATATAACGAAATTAGAGACGAAAAATATAACAAACAATATAAGAAAATGAGCAGGGAATGAACACCAAGGTCAGAAAAAGAGCAGGAATGAACACCAAGGTCAGAAAAAGAGCAGGAATGAACACCAAGGTCAGAAAAAGAGCAGGAATGAACACCAAGGTCAGAAAAAGAGCAGGAATGAACACCAAGGTCAGAAAAAGAGCAGGAATGAACACCAAGGTCAGAAAAAGAGCAGGAATGAACACCAAGGTCAGAAAAAGAGCAGGAATGAACACCAAGGTCAGAAAAAGAGCAGGAATGAACACCAAGGTCAGAAAAAGATACAAACACTGATTAGAAGAGAAAATATAAACATTGTGAACAAAATATAAAACGCAGAATGTGAAATGAATAAGAAACGTTAAGTGTTTTATATTCAAGAGACAATAAACGGATCAAGGTACAAAAAGTAAAGGTAAATAGATGAAAAAAAATACAAAGTGAAGAAATTAGAATCTCCTCTTCGTAAATTGAGAGCAGCAGCAGGAAGGGGGAGGGGGGGAGGGCATGAAATGGTCAATAATGTTCCATAAATCAGAGGAAATGTCGCAGAATCGGAGCAGCTGAGCCAATATTTGACCTCTGGTTTGCATAATTCGAAGCGCCAAATTTTTCACCAGCGTAGAGTTAAGGCAGCTCGGTGTAGGACGGGGAAATACCTCATACATTTTGACTTAGTGAGCCGCCGTCACCCACCTGGCCAGGTACGGTACACAGTCAGGTTAAATCATCAACTCATCTTTTTTTTTTTCAATTGGGAGGAGTATTTAATCATCATGAAAAAGACGAATAAAGCTCAAATTACACACACACACACACCGTAAATTGACTTATTCACGATATTCGGTCGCTTATGAGAGAGAGAGAGAGAGATTAATTCAGAGCGTGACGTGCACAAGTCAGTAGGATTAATAATAAACTTTTGTTGTCCGGAACTGAGAACTCTAACAAACTCTCTTTTTCTCCCTTTCCTATGACTTGAAATTACGATGGTGTCAGTGTGTGTGTGTGTGTGTGTGTGTGTGTGTGTGTGTGTGTGTGTGTGTGTGTTGAAGAGGAACATGAATGATAAAGTCTTCTGTACTAAATGTTATTTCCTGGAACCACCGCGTGATGCCTAGATAAGGAGTGTAAGGAGGAACTTATGTTTCTTTAGCTCTGGGTCTGGTGAAGTTATACAAACAACTGTTTATGGCAACTTGGGTCCTTTACAGACTCTCCCTGTATAATATAGTATATGTTTATGAAGGGGAAGATGCAGAGAGACATTTTTTTAGGCATGTTTGTCGGGAAGAGCCCAATGTCATGAATGGAATGCCTGTCGTCTGATATAGTGAAGAATAAATGTACAGTTTATCTGACTGCACGACGCGAGAGACGCTCTCTAATACAAGGAATACCAACAAGACCATTAATGACGACGCTACACTGAAACACAACTTTTAGGGTTGGTAGCAAAAATAATTCGAGGAACGTAACATCTGGTGAACCGGAAAGTTTGATTAAATTTTTTTAAATATGACAGTTTTTCGCTTTAGTTTGTGTAACGTGGATTATAAAATACACAAACTTATTAAGCTGAGGCGCAACGAATATGAAGCAAACACACACACACACACAGACTTAACATTTTCATGAACGTAGGCAAAAGTATTTACATTTCCAGACTTTTCTTACAAAACGATAATCTTAATCACAACATTTTAATCATTCGTCATATTTTAAACTTAAGTTCCACCAAATGATAAGCAACACTTCCTAAAAAAAAAAATCGTTGCTACATATTTTTACATTTTCCGCCATAGGAGTGAGCCGAGCCAAACTAAAACACGATAATCATTACACAATACACCAGTAATCATCACAGTTCAGTAAAAGAGACACAACACTAAACTCGTTACGTGTTCCCTCGCTAACACTACTGACAACGACTGATTGAAACATATTTGTTGGAGGACGCCAGGCTGCAATGGTCGCTGCAAAATCTAAATGCGAAATACATGATCAAGGCAACAATGGTGTTTTGTCTGTCCTGTCTGACCTTTGTTGCTGAGTTTAAAGGAAATACACTCACTGACTCACACAGTTATTTTGAGAGAGAGAGAGAGAGAGAGAGAGAGAGAGAGAGAGAGAGAGAGAGAGTATGTGTGTTTGTGTGTGTGTCCATTCAAAACAGGTATGTAGATGGAACACGGCAGGTGGGAGCTTCATGTCGACAAACATTTGAATACAATACAACAATTCAAAATGGCAATATAAATATATAACTGACAGCAAATTCGTTCAATTGTGTGTGTATATATATATATATATATATATATATATATATATATATATATATATATATATATATATATATATATATATATATATATATATATATATATATATATATATATATATATATATATATATATATATATATATATATATATATATATATATATATATATATATATATATACACTGTAGGTGCGCGTGATCCAAGTATATGCTGATAACCACAAGGAAACAAATAAACAAGAAGTTCCCAAGCGCTTTCGTGTAATTCACATCTTCAGGGATCTGTACTCACCCCTGAAGATGTGAATTACACAAAAGCGCATGGGAACTTCGTGTTTTCTTGTGGTTATCAGCATATACAGGTGTATATATATATATATATATATATAAACGTGTGACACAGTAAACGAGGGTGAGGGAGGTGTAAACTGGTGCTTTTGGTGACGTACAGTTGGGTCGTTACAGCCTCCAGTATTCAGGCTTAGCAATTTCATGCTGTCATGTTGAAAATTCCGATAAGTTAAGTTTAATATAATTTGCGTTTCCCAAATATGATTTTTCCAAAATCAAAATGTAGCGAATTTCCCAAACCTACTACATCAGAAAACTTATTTTGAATATATATATATATATATATATATATATATATATATATATATATATATATATATATATATATATATATATATATATATATATATATATATATATATATATATATATATATATATATATATATATATATATATATATATATATATATGCAAATAAATCACTGTAGGTGCGCGTGATCTAGGTATATGCTAATAACCAAAAGAAAAAAGAAAACACGAAGTTCCCAAGCGCTTTCGTATAATTTACATCTTCAGGGGTGAGTACAGACTGTAGGAATTAAAATCAATAAACCTTAGTGATGGTCAGTTCAAAACTGATAATATGTTACATAAATTTATTTGTCAGTGGCCCAAGGTTAAAAATGCTTTGAAAACCTTTGATCTTGATGTATGATAGTTATTTTGTGGGTCCCTTATTTTTGACCTGACCTGACTAGTCACGTCACCCCCCCTTCTCTTAAGCTCCTCTACGTGTGTGTTGGTGTGGGGATTAGTGGATGACATCATTATGACCTGACCTCATGTTTTTAAGGTCACTCTGTATATTTAAGCCTCTCTCTGTCCATGTAATCCAGTTGCCTGTGTGAGGGCCACCGGGTGTGTGAGGACCACAGGCAATGTGAGGGCCACAGTTTGTGTGAGGGCCACTGGGTGTGTGAGGGCCACTGGGTGCGTGAGGGCCACCGGGTATATAAGGGCCACCGGGTATATAAGGGCCACCGGGTATATAAGGGCCACCGGGTGTGTGAGGGCCACTGGGTGTGTGAGGGCCACCGGGTATATAAGGGTATGTGAGGGCCACTGGGTATGTGAGGGCCACCGGGTATATAAGGGCCACCGGGTGTGTGAGGGACACCGGGTGTGTGAGGGCCACCGGGTATGTGAGGGCCACAGTGTGTGTGAGGGCCACTGGGTGTGGGGGACGAGAGAACTGGCTGGGCTGCCCGACCCGTGGTGTGTTGTCACCCATCAGCCACAACAGGGCGTAACACAGCCAGCACCGTCCACACCCAAAGCTTGACCATGGCTCCCTTACCGAGATACTTGAGTCAGACATCCTGAATTGGGTTTGAGAACCGGGTATATAAGGGCCACCGGGTATATAAGGGCCACCGGGTGTGTGAGGGCCAGAGGGTATGTGAGGAATGCCGGGTGTGTGTGTGTGTGTGTGTAAGGGTCACAGGGTGTGTGAGGGCCATAGGGTGTGTAAGCGCCACAGGGTGTGTGAGGGCCATGGGGTGTGTGTGGGCCACACGGTGTGTGAGGAGCCAGAGGATATGTGAGGGTCACAGGGTGTGTAAGGGCCATAGAGTGTCTAAGGGCCAGGTTCAGAGAGTGTGAGAGGCCAACAGGGTGCGTGAGGGCCACAGGGTATGTGAGGGCCACAGGGTGTGTGAAGGCCACAGGGTGTGTGAAGGCAACAGGGTTTGTGAGGGCCACAGGGTGTGCTAAGGTCACAGGGTGTGTGAGGGCCACGGTTTGTGAGAGGGCCACAGGGTGTGTGAGGGCCAGAGGATATGTGAAGGCTATAGGGTGTGTAAGGGCCATAGGGTGTCTAAGGGCCAGAGGGTATGTTAGGCCCACAGGGTGTGTGAGGGACACAGGGTATGTGAGGGCCATAGGGTATGTGTGGGCCACAGGTTGTGCCAAGTTTACAGGGTGATTGAGGGCCAGAGGGTGTGTGATTGTCACAGGGTGTGTGAAGGTCGCAGGGCGTGTGAAGGTCACAGGGTGTGTGAAGGCAACAGATTGTGTGAGGGCCACAGGGTGTGTGAAGGCCTCAGGGTATATGAGGGCCACAGGGCATGTGTGGGCCACAAGGTGTGTGAGGGTCACAGGGTGTGTGAAAGCAACAGATTGTGTGAGGGCCACAGGGTGTGTGAGGGTCACAACATGTGTCAGGGCCACAGGGTGTGTGAGTGCCATATTTGTGTAAGGGTTACAGGGTATGTGAGGACTACAGTGTGTGTGAGGGCTACAGATTGTGTGAGGACCACAGATTGTGTGAGGGCCATGGAGTGTGAGAGGGCCACAGGATGTGTGAGGCCATATCATTTGTAAGGGCCAGAGGATGTGTGGGAGCCAGAGGGTGTGTGGGAGCCAGAGGGTGTGTGGGAGCCAGAGGGTGTGTGGGGGCCAGAGGGTGTAACGGCCATTATTCGCCCGGATCAAGGTGTGTGGCGTTTACAAATAGGTCTCACCTGACCAGTACACTCAGGCTTAAGCCACAGTCACCTCCAGCTTATGTAAACCGACAATAACCACAGACGTCTTTTATTATATACAAACTTGTAAAGTACAATGTGTTCATGAATGCCTCACCAAGGACCTTCTCGTGCGTTCAAATACTGAAATTGAAATTGAAATATTTTATAGACAATAAAACTATTACATCAAAAGGATTATGCAGTATACTACTCCCACCCTCACCTATACCATCCCTTTCTGGGGCTTACAAAAAGTTATAAATATTATAAGAACACATGAATTATTTACACCAATAAAATAGTTCATTTTGACATGAACGCTGTACTACATCAATAGAACAGATAATTTA
The DNA here is from genome assembly GCF_018991925.1 of Homarus americanus. NCBI lineage: Eukaryota > Metazoa > Arthropoda > Malacostraca > Decapoda > Nephropidae > Homarus > Homarus americanus. The sequence goes on from NW_024751990.1 coordinate 6,230, forward strand.
ATCTTATACAAATTTAAAGGTCATCATAACCTTGAAGCAAAATTTTTATACAATGAAAAAATAATAATTTGTCCATAATTTTCAGTAATATTTGTATCCCAATCATAGTCTCATTATAACAGTATCAACAGATGGTAAGTTAGTCCCGTAAGTTACATTGGTGTTTTGTAACACATACAAATAATGCTGAAAACTCTCGCTACACATGACAATCACTTCTCTTTCAAATACCGAGAGAGGAACTTAATGGTTTGTGTGGTAAGGTTGGCCACCTCTTAAGAGACACTGGGCTGATTGATTGTGGTAATTACATCCCTGGCGACGCAACAGCGTAGGTTATATTTCGCCGAATTAAATTTAATGTTTAAAGGACTAAAATAAAATATTGCAAGTTAAAAACATAATAAATAAAATAGAACTTTCATAAAAACCATTTAAACGTTAATAAATAACACTCAAAGCTTGTGTCGAAGGCCGGCTGCTCACTAGGCTCCTCACTACTTATCAGTTATCACAACAAATATTTTTCGAAAGTTTGTTATTCAAGAAGTTTATTTTCCTTAATGATCTGAAGTGTCTATGATTTTCGAATCAATGACCATCCGAAACTTTTTCAAACAAATTGAATCATTCGATGAAAGAACTTTCGAACAAAGATAACTAATGTTGGAAATATTTCACAACCAAGAATGATGATCTCACAATTTTTCTCAAAGCAGAAGATATGAAGCTAACGTATGGTAACGAAATATACAGTAATGATCTTTGGGAAATTTGGGTAAAGTTAGGTTAGTTTTGGTAGCTTCGTATCATCAATAAATGATTGGTTTTGGACTCTTGGAGTTCAGTCGTGGTACTATTTTTAACATTACTTTCCCTAAAACGAGACACTACTCAGTACCGCGCGACACCTTGGGGAGGTGCATGGACGCTCACCGCTCTCTGTGACTTTATTAATTGTATTGGTAATTTAATGCAGCGCGTTATATGATGAATTTACACGCTGTGATCACACACAGAAGACCTCCTGGGAAAAAAGTTAGATACATATGGTGAAGTGTTTACTAAGTGTCTTAACGGTGAAGGAAAGTGGCAGGACACCGGGTGCACAACGCCTTCTTGAGGAGTCAGGTAAGACGCTGTTGTTGTGTTTTAAAGGAACAATAAAAAATCTTGTATCTTTAATGGGAAAAATTTCCTCAACTTGGTGTTAAGGCTGGAACACACTCGTTAAATATTAGCCTTTTCGTTTTCCCTTGTTCGTGTTAAGAATAAAAACTGTGTTCCGCTCGGACCGCCATCTTGGACCGCCAAGTTCGCGTTCCTCCTCCCCGTTTATTTTTTTCTTCTGTATTATCGTTTCGGTCATCCAGCGAATTTGCGGATTTTAAATTCCCAACGTTATGTTGGGTTAGGGTAGGATTTAATCAGGGTTTTTCGATGGTTTTGGGGTATTATTTTACTTTCGCACATAGCGTGGGGGCGTTCATAGTATAAGCTTGTTTGGTATATATTACTAAAATTATCTTTGTATTTGTCATAATACCCAGAGTTTATTGATTGGTTGAGCATGTATGCATGTTATTTAGAGTAACTCGGCAACAATTTTGATCTGATAATTGTGTGATTTTGTTTCTTTACGTTTATAATTGAAAATGGACTACTAAATGTTTAAAATGATTGAACTTAAACTTTTGGGTGGGATTTTGGGGAAATGTCATGTAGGCGTCCGTGTTTTTGGTGAAGATCAGTTGAAGGTCAAGGGGATGCGATATATAAATTGTGATCATAGATACAATCGAAATAAAAAACTAAGAATAATTCGGACTAAATTGGCAAGTTATATCATAATTAAGAGTTGCTGTCAATGTGAGGCGTTTTTTAAGAATACAGTAACCCAGTTCCGCCCGGTGTTGTGCCCCAGGAGTAACTCACCCAATACTGGTGCAGTTTCTAGACAGGTTAGCGTAGACACGAGCCTGCAGCTGGAGCGGAGGTCTAACTCGGTGCCACAGAACCTCCGCCTTGGTGATATTAGTTTCCTCCTGTGACTTCGGTTAATCCATCTTCAGTGTCCGGTTATACCCTTCTTGTGACCCGTTATACCTCTTCCTGTGTCCGGTTATACCCCCTCATGTGACCCGTTATACCCCCTCCTGTATCGGGTTATACCCCTTCATGTGACCCGTTATACCTCCTCCTGTGCCTCGTTATAACCCAACTATGAGCGGCAGTAACCATGACTGTTATCATTACATTACAGAAACGGTGATAGTGATAATAACTTTCCCTGGCGCAATGTTGCAGATATATATACAGTTTTAAATACCATGTGACCCAAACGTTCACTTGCAATAATACTGAAAAACTATTTTTAGTTCGTATATTGGAAACAAATATATTTATGATATTACTGTGTATATAATATATAAATGTTTTACACACACGTCAAAGTGACACCAGGATACAAGACTCGTGGCTCTTATGGTTACTGGGGCCAGATTTCAGCATCAATAATCTGTTTATGTCTTCCCGTTCAAGAATATACTTTAAACTAAACTAGACTAGAATTCAGAATAACATAGCAAATTAAATTACCGCATACAATTAACTTCAATGCATGTATACTATGTTGGTTTCCTAGTGGCTACTGTACTTGCATATTATATTAAGCACGTGTTATTGTTGAAAATAAAGAAACAAAAAAACAAACAGATCAGGAGTGACAAACGATAAATATGTTGTGTTGTAAGAGAAACAGTTGAGACCCTTCAGCTGTGTGTAAATGAGGTAGAAAGTCAGTCAAGATCAGCAAACTAGGAATTGGTCACAATACTGTTACTATTAAGATTTAGCTCATAGATGTTCACTATCTCTGGCTGAAATATAGCATGGATATGAGCATGTACCTCAGAAGTGTTCGGAAGGTAATATTTTAGGAGGATGGACCTCCACTGCCAAAGGTGGATAACTCCTTCAACAAAAACACGTCTGAGTTGGTGGCAGACTCAGACCTAAAAGTGGGTCCCTTGTATCCCACTGCAGTTTTTAATTCAGAGAATTGATGTTTGGTAACTGCCTTGTCGTGGTGAGGAGCTTCAGTTCTCTCGATCTAGTAATCACTGTTGGTGGGTGTTTGTTGACACTGGTAGGACCACCATGGCGAACTGGTTGCTGGTGAGGTTCTTAAGTGGAATTTATTTTTACACAAGAGACAGTGAACGACTCAAAATTATGAAGTCTGTCTCTGAGTCACCTGTTTCGTGCACTTTAGATATATCAGAAACACCACCATACAAAACTACCACGAAAAGTCTGAATGAATAACGTTGAAATCTATATCATCCTTACCTACAAGATCCTCAAGTGTAGATGTCAAATATTGCCAGTAGTGTCAAGAGCATTTTCTCCACAACTGTACGGAATATTGAGAAGCTTTTGCGTTAGTGAGAGCTAAAAGCTTGGAGAGACCAGTAAGTTGTCTCGGGTCGTTTCCTTCAACTGGTAAGGAGGTGAGGGCGAGAGGGCAAGACTGGTCAACTAAATCGTGGACCAGTAGGGTGTGTCATACGGAGGCGAATTTTTTTTTTTTAGTTTGAAAAATCGGCCCATGGTATTAATGATGTAGTTCTATGTGCAGAATCATGTGATATCTTCAGATTTGAAAGGTTTTCATTTTTTGCTAGGTAAATTTTAACTTGAAATCTTATGAAAATTCAGTATTCCCACCCTTTTACCAACACCACTAAATAGCTTATTTAAAGTAAAGTAAATGTACCAGGTTAATTTATTAGGATGAAAATGATCCAGAATAGTGAAACGAATGATCTTGACACATTTATTAAATTTAATATTCCTTTAGAAAACAAAATCATCAAATACAAAAACCGGTTTTACTACTACGACCCGGTGTTGCTGCACACCATAGAGAACATGTCTTTCTTGCTTCTGTTTCTACTCATCACCTCCCTGCTGACCACCTGAGCTCGGATGTAGCCTTCCCTCCTCTCCTGGCTGTACACGTGACTGCTGGCTCGCTCACTTGCTGTACACAACGCTCTATACTCTGGGTGCGGGCCAGGCAGGGACATGCATGGGGTTGTCCAGGAAAGCTCTGACTTGAACATTGGTGAGGCTGCAGGTAAGAGGGGGCTCACTGCCAGCCTGGATGTTATCCAGATCTATGAGATCAGTGAGGGTCTTGGCACCTAGATTGACTTCAGGAGTCTTCCTGACCCTGAAGGAATCGTCACCAACTGATTCGTCATGCCCAGATCCTCTCATAAGTCTCATATCCAAGATCTTTTGACTGCCACTCTTTCTCTCCTCCTCATCCTTACTGCAGAGCATTGTCTGCAGAACTGCCTCGGGATGAGCATACCAGGAAGATCTCACAGTCTGCTCCACAATCTGAACAACCTTCCTTGGCTGACTCTCAGGAGCTCAAGCTGGAAGAGAACATGCCTCGGACCTTCGGAGAACGATGACTTGACCTTGGTGTTGAACCAATTTGGCAAGTAGACACTCACGATGAATTGGACAATAAGTCTCAGGTTGTGAAGCTGGTTCCCTTTCAGTTTATGATGAGCGACCCAAATTCTGCAGAACCTGAGAGCCGTTGTGAGCCACCTAGAATGTGAGACTGGACCTATCTGCAGGTAAGCAAGTCTATCAGGCATGACCCCAGTTTTGATGGCACTGCAAATCATGTAACCATAGTACTGGTCAGTACTCAGGTCGTCAATGACAGTATGTGCAAGCTCAACGAGTGGAGGGCCAACTGTGATTTTTTTCAAAGCTCGGATTTATTTCTAACTCAGTGGCAGAGTCCAGCATCTTGCCAAGAGGACCAGACCATCTGTTGTTTGAAAGAGTCTTGCCATCCAGCTCCTGGATCAGATGTCTGAGTGGCAACTCGTTGGTGTGGAGGTCACAAACAATCCAGACCAGCTTCCTCCTAATCTTCCGCTCTATCCACTGTATGACCCCCCCTTGCCACCCTGTGTTCGTGTTGGTGCTGTCCCCACCAATGGCCTGCAGGGTCTGGTCTACGTTCCTCTCTCTGAGCCAGTTCACAATGTTATCTGCCATTATCTCAGCTGGTTTCCTGATGTCATCTTTCTCTGGAGTGAAATGCCACAAATACTTCCCTCCTGGTTCACTGCAGCAGGAGTAGTGTTCCTCCTTCACCATGGCAGGGAACAACTTGTCAGAATCTCCAACTTTCATGAACACTTTAGTGTCATCCCTTCTTCCCATCAAAGAACAAACAATTGATTCCATTTTCTCTTATCCCCTTATCAAACTCCTCTTCTAGGTTACTGACAAGTTTCTCCTGAGCTCTCCTTACTTTGTTATGATCTATCATCAGGTGAACATCATCAGGGTAAGTTATCAAAACCATCGTCAACTGAGGCAGCTGTTGCTATCTCTGCAGTTTCCTCTGGAAAACCAGTGTGGTGTCGCATGCTGCCAGAGCTATGCTCGATATCTTTCCTATTTCTGAATCTTTTATGCCCAAAGGTTTGGGATCATTATTTTCAAGTTAGGGACAAAGTCACCATTCTCCTGGTCATACTCGGATCAGCCATGGGGAAGCCATTAAACTCTGAATCAGCTTGACTCCAATCATCGGCCTTTTACCTTTTACCCTGGGCCTTTCAAGCCCTTTTTCCTCTGGCAACTTCTTTCTCCTCTTCTGTCTCTTCAGGCAGCCTCCCGTCTCTTGACTCCGGAATATCTTAATAGAAATCATGAGAGCCCCTATACTGCCAGTCTTCTCTCTCTGTGCTTTGACAAATGCCAGTTCGATCACAGGAATCTTCAGTTCACGCTTGCAAATACAGGAGATGTGGGTCTCGGATTTACAGTCACGATCGCATCCAAACTCAGGACAGAGAACAATTGGGCACTTGCAAGTAATTATGTCAAATAACTGGTCCAGTTGTTTGGCAAAGCTGTCCTTAACTGCAAGTTTTCCTCTCTCAAGAGAGATATCTCTTGCCTTTTCCCAACTGGCTAGCAGTCTCTCACTAATCTTCTGACTTGTTATGACTGGAGGCTTGAACTGAGCGTTAGCCAGAGTGTACTGTGCCAAGACAGCTTTGGTCATATCACTGGCAATGTCTTTGTTTGTGTAAGTTCTTTGGTTCTTTTCACTGATTTGCCTGATTAAAACACCATATCTCAAAGCATCTCTCAATGTAGGCAACTCCGACTTCAGGAGCTCTCTCCCAGACCCAAGATAGTGACTGAGATGGCTGGATTTTTGGTTCCTCGTCCTGACACAAGCAGCTATCGCAAATATTATCAACTTATAAATGCATCAGAATCTGAAACAGAAAAAAAATATTGTAGTTGGGTTGTTAAAGAATGAAGTCAGAAAGCATTGTTCACTATTTAATTGTAATGCACTAATGCAGCTGTACGTTAGATTTTCGATAAATTTCACGCTAAAATTTACCTAGCAAAAGGTT
>NW_024751991.1:5000-27500 GCF_018991925.1 Homarus americanus
AGAAGTGATGACAACTAGCATTAGAATAAAACATAGAGATAAGGGACACTCTATTGGAAGGGGAAAAGTGGCAGAAATCACTTACAACAAACTGCAAGTCCCACTAACTAGAATATTCAGCACTAATGAAGGTTTTAAAGTAATCTGTAAAGATGACTTTGATTCAGATAAAATCCTTTCAAAAGAAGCAAGAGATATATTTTACAATGAAGGCCTTATTGTTGTCATGCCACCAGAACAAAAAGCAAAAAGATCAGTTTTTGTTCGTCAAGTCGATCAAGAGATCGGGAGGAAGACCTGAAAGAAGAACTGGAACGCCAAAATAGGTGGATGAAGATTGAAGAAGTCATTAAGATAAAGGACTATACTCATGTTTGAAGAAGTGTCAATGGCTGAGAAAGTTTTACAACAGGGCTTTCTAATATTCAACATGTCAGTCACACCACATCAAATAAAGAAGGAGACATTCATCAGTCTGCAAACTTGCTTCTCCTGCTACAAATATGAAGAACACACAACGAGAGACTGTCCGAAAAAAGAAAAAAAGTACTGCTCAGATTGTGCAGGCGACGACCATACCTACACTGAATGTAAGAATATACATGTTGGCTGTCTCAACTGTAAGAGAAACGGGAATGTATACATAGGACATAGGACGTTGTAAATGGCATGCCCAATAAAAACATGATAAAAGTACAAGAAACAAGGAAAAAAGGAACAAGACAAGAAGGATACGACATACGTCGAAATAGCAAAGAGAGCGGTGGTCCAAGAGGCTCATAGGACCAGAATCCACAGTAGTATTAAAACCTATGAGCCAATACATGATAAGGTAATGATTAGTATGATCCATGCACATTTGCACAATATCATTGCACCCGGATCATACAATGAGGAATTAAGGAAAACAAGTTTAAATTGAATAACCTACCAGAGATGATATTTCCAGAGAATCCAATAACCGAAAAAACTATTTCAGACAACATATGCAAGAACTGAGAGAAAGACTACATCAAGACGAACAAAGGTTTGAGCAACAGCTGATACACAAGGAACACAAGCGACTGATAGAGATCCCAGACAAATGACTAGAAGTGACAAAGAGAAGATAGAAATAACAAAAGGACAGACAAAGGAGTAGGAGGAGAGAAGATAAGATGGAAACTGATCACAATATACAACCTGAATCTGCTGAAGAAATTGGATTAAAAGTTATCACTACAACAAAACATGGAATCCCAACATCGAGACCAACAGGAGGGACAATAGTAAAAAACTGTGAAGGAGGGATATACAAGTGGACATATCAAGAAAAATCCCTAAGTGAAGATTATGTCTGGTCACTAATTACTACGGACAAACTAAAGATTACGGCCAAAGACTTTAAAATAGTAGACCCGTCAGAGTATAGAAGAGTCAGAAGCGGGAAACAGGATGATAGGTCTCCACTCCAACTGACTGCCACAATCCAAGTATAAGAAATAATGGACAATAGACAAACAGTAAGAACTTTAAGAATAATACAACACAACGTAAGAAACTGGAAGACCGAGAGAATTAACCTAAGTAATATATATCGCGAAATTGACCCTGACAGTATACTAATAAACAGTCACGGTGAGACAGAAAACAACAACATAAAACTCTTTAACTATTATGTAAACCAAAGAAATAAATCGGGCGAGAAAAATGACGGAGTAGCGATAGCGGTTAAAAGAAACTTAAAATTTAAACTAATTGATGACTTCCAGGATGAATTTCTAGCAATAAAAATAAATACAACTCAAGGAGACGTAATTATTGCTACTACTTACCTATAGAAGACCTATTAAAATTGGCTAACAATAGTCATCCGATGTGCATCTTAGGAGACTTTAACGCCAGACATAGGATTTTTGACAATACAAATAATAACGTCGTGGGAAACGCCCTTAATCAATTAATAAATTTAGGAAAAATCAATCATCTGGGTCCTAACTTTCCAACCTGGAGAAATCACAATACACAATCGACACCAGACAAAATTTTTACCAACAACAAAGCCTTTTTCAATTACCATATAATACAGGCAGTGACCATCTGCCAATTATACTAACACTGTCAACAAGCCCCATACAGATACCAATAAAAAAGAGACTGAAAATGAGTAAAACAGACTGGGACAGCTTCAAAGACGACTTAAGTAATCACCACTCGATTAACCTACAAGGAAAACAACAGAAGATATAGACTCAGAAATGGACAGACTGCACTCAGCAATAAAACATCTATAACCAAACACACTCCTACTTCACACTTTAGAACATTACCCAACAACAGACTACCAGAAGAAGTTAAATTAATCCAGACCTATTACAATGAAATAAACAGGTATATGGAAAGACACGGCAGTAACAGATGGCTATTGTTACGAGTTGGGGATTTAGAATATAGTTATACGTCTACCCAGATCCCAACAGGTAACAACAATAAAAACAAAGACAATCGGACTATAAAAGGGTAGACAAAGGATGCGAGTTTTCGTTGTATATAATAGAGTACCATAAATCCCTTTAACAAAATATTCAGCTTATAAATTACCCTTAACCAAACTTAACCTAAACATTAACAGTATATACATATTAATAAACATAAAACAATCTCGGAAGCAAGTGGACGTGGGGGAGGCAATACAAGATACAAGTACTTAAGTGAGGAGCTAAGATGGCTGACGAGTAAGGCTGAGTATTGTAGAAGACGGTAGGTAGTCACTGTCCGTAGGTTTAGAGGATAGATGATCCTGTGGTCACTTCCCAGAGCCAAGTGAAGTCTCCTCGAACTCGAGCTGACAAAGAAGACTTGGAGGAAGTGACGCAACAACCAGGATATGGAGAAGGGAAACCCCGGAGTGTTAACTAAGACGAGTCATACTCGTGTCTCGTCCCTAGATGGCGTTGCTCGTGGTGCTGGGTGGAGGGGTTCGTAACACACCCCCCCTCCAAAGACCTCCGTAGCACGGGCGCGAAGGAGGTGATCACCTGGTGCGTCTGGAGAGTAGCTGCTGCATTTCCACTGGAGCTCGGGATAAGGAGTCTGCAATCAGGTTATAGGGCTGGGTGAGGAGAGCCCAGCGGAGGGATTCTGGTTGGAAGTCTTGTTGGTTTGGATGAACGTGAGTGGGTTATGGTCGGTGAAGACTAGGGTTGTTTGTGGGCAAGACTGGAGGTAACATTCAAGCTTCTTTATTGCCAACACCAGAGCCAAGGCCTCCTTCTCTATGGTCGAGTAGTTGGTCTGATGTTTTTTCAACTTGGCGGAGTAATATGCCACAGGGTGAAGAACATCAGTGGTTGGGTCGGGTTGTAGGAGCACAGCCCCCACTCCGACACCACTAGCGTCGATTTGCAGATGGAAGGGCGAGGTGTAGTCAGGCTTGGAGGCAAGGAAGGCTTTGAGGCGGTGGAAAGACTGGTCGCACCTCTGGTTCCAGATGTAAGGGACCGCAGAACTGGTAAGATCTGTGAGGGGTCCGGCCACGCTGGAGAAGTTACTGCAGAACCGACGGTAGTAGCCGCATCCCAGGAAGCGCATGAGTTCCTTCCTCGTCAGCAGGTAGGGAAGACCAGATGAAACTCCTAACGTTTGCATCCTTGGGTCTCACCATACTCCCAACGATATGTCCCAGGTAAGTCACTGAGGCCCGGCCAAAGGCAGATTTAGCCAGGTTTATGGTGAATCCAGTCTCGTGCAGTCGTGCGAACAGTATCTCCAAACGCACCAGATGTTCGTCCCAGCCGTCCGACACCACCACCACCAGGTCATCCAGGTAGGCGAACGTCCCATCTAGGTCCTGAATCAGGTAATTGATTGCCCTCTGGAATGTGGCCGGAGCATTAGAAAAACCAAACGCCATAACCAAATATTGAAAAAGACCAAATGGAGTTATAAATGCTGAGAGATTATTTGGCCTATCCGTGAGTCCCACTTGATAATATCCTTTCAATAGGTCCACGGTACTGATAAATTTGGCACAGCCTATGCTGTCTATTATATCTTCAATCAAAGGTAAAGGGTAGGAGTCTGAGACAGTGACCTGGTTCACTTTACGATTATCGGTACAGAAACGAAAAGTGCCATCGGGTTTGGAATGAGAAGGCAAGGTGAAGCCCAGGGGGAGGTACTAGGCTCAGCTAAGTTATGTTTTAACAAAAAATCTACCTCCTTTTTCATAATCTCTTTTTTTTGTGGATTTAGTCGATATGCTGATTGCCTAATGGGTTGTACATCATCTGAGATTAGCTTAATATCATGTTTAAGTATATTGCAAAACCCTGGGAAGTCTGATGTGACTTTAGGAAATGTTGATAATAACTTAGTGAGATCTTTTGCTTGAGATGGATTCAGAACAGAAAAATACTCATCCAAGTTGTTGAGTATGTGACTGTTAGCAGGATTCTCTTTAGGTAGAGGGAAGTCTAAATTCTCCAATAGGTCCATGTCATCTGTCTCCGGCTCCGGCCCTGACAAAACCGTATGCAATACAGGTTGACTTATAGCCTCTGGGATGTCTTCCTCTGACTGCCTGGAATGGTAAAGAAGTTTCATGAGATTAATGTGAACAAGTTGAATCTTTTTCTGCGATCAAGGAGTATGGACTATATAGTTGAGAGGAGATAGTTGTGCTTAACTATATAGGGGCCAGTAAACTTGCTTTTAAAGGAGAGCCTGGAATGGAGTAGAAAAGAGTAACACTTTGTCACCTGGAGAAAATGATCTTAACTAATTTAGGTTGGGACTTCACCATTTTCTTGAACTTTTTTTAGTTTGACTGAGCAATGGTTCGGACTTCAGTTAATTTGTCCTTAAAGTGTCAATGTGTTAGGGAAACTGTTGCGAGCTTAATAGATGGAGTGTCAAACCACTGCTCCTTTACTATTTTAAGGGGTCCCCTTATTTGTCTCCCATATAGTAACTCGAACGGGGAGAAACCCAATGACTCCTGGGGACATTCCCTGATGGCAAAGAGTAACAAGTCTATGCTTTCATCCCATTCCTTTTGGTGTTCTATACAGTATTTTTTGAGCATTGATGTACAATGGTCCACACTGAGGTCTTTCATCACCTGTTTGAAAAGATTGCTCGTAAAATTGGTGCCCTGATCGGATTGGATCTCTTTAGGAATGCCCACTGAAGTGAAAAGGTGCAAAAGATGTTTGATTACGTTTTTTGAAGTGATGCTTTTAAGGGGAAAAGCCTCAGGATAACGTGTACTGGTATCCATAACTGTGAGCAGGAATTGATTTCCCTTCTTAGTCTTTGGTAATGGGCCCACACAATCCACAACAATCTTTTCAAATGGTGTAGAAAATACTGGGATGGGCTTAATGGGAGCTGCTGGTATACTTTCATTTGGTTTTCCTACCATTTGACAAATATGACAAGATTTTAGGTATTTTGACACATCCTTCCTAAGTCCAGGCCAATAATAGTGTTGGAGGAGCTTTTTATATGTTTTCAGGATTCCCAAATGTCCTGAAATACCATCATGGGCAAGGGCAATTAATGCTGGTCTGACTGAGGTGGGAATTACCACTTGATGTATTTCAGACCACGTGTCTAGATGGGCAAGCTCAGGGGGCCTATAGGCCCTCATCAAACCCCTTCATGATAATAAAAACACGGAAGGGTGTTAAAATCTTTACCCTCAACTGCTGCATGATGAAGTTTAGTCAAAGATGGATCAGATTGTTGGGCTTTAACGAGCTCATCCTTACTAATTGTCTTATTGTACAGATCTTCTGTGGGTAGGAAAATATTAGAGGTGGTTTTAGACGAAGAGGGCCCATTTCGCACACTCTGTGACCGGGTGACAGCACAAGATGGGAAAAGATGAGGAATAGTTTCTTTAAGGTCAGTGGTGGAGTTGACAGGTAAGGGAGAGTCGACTGTCTTTATGTTAGGAACCACTAGATCTCCTACCAAGTCATTACCCAATAATAAATGAATGCCGCACAGGCATTGGGTCTTTCCTTATGGCTATTTGCACTTCCCCAGTAATCAAGGGACATTGGAGGTGCACTTTAGCTAAAGGATAGGAAGAATGGGATGAGAGATCTGAAATTAGAACACTCTCATTAGTAAATGCGGTAGATATATCGGGAATGACGTTAAACAGGAGGATAGATTGTGCTGCGCCCGTATCACGTAGTATACGAATAGGGAAAGAACGAGACCCCTCTATGATTGAAATTTTTCCCTCATAGGTGAATGAAGAGAAGAGATCCTGATGGGGCCTTTCCACATTGGTATTTGCTATTGGTTTGGACTTGGGATCCAGGGAACTACTTTTAGCAATTCGACACTTTGGGTGTTTACAATTCTGGATCGTATGGCCTGGGTTTTTACAGTAAGAACAAGTAAGCTTGGTTGCATCGGGGGGAGTAGGTGTGGGACCTTTCGACCTACCACTCACGTTCCCAAGGTTATCATCAGAGGAGGACCTAACATGTCGGGAAGTACCACGTTCTCTACTGCCCAGTGACTCCACCAACAAAGCGTACGCATCAGCCAGCTCAGCAGCACGCCCTAAATTAACCTCTCCACGCTCCTCCACATGCTTCAAGATGTGAAATGGTATCTTGCTCTTCCACTCCTCCAGGACTACCAAATTTAACAAATCCTGAAATGTGGAGGTCTCTGTAGCCTCTAACCACTTCTTAAAAAACCTAAGCTTTTCTTGAGCAAACTCAACAAAGGTGTGGGAAAATGGTTTGGTTAGTTTACGAAACTTCTGCCGGTATCCATCTGGCGTGATAGCATAAGAGGTGAGGATATTCTTTTTACGTTATCATAGTCATCAGTCTGGTCTAAACAGTTATAAACTCTACGAGCCTTACCATATAATTTAGGAACTAACACTGACACCCACTGGTCCTTTGGCCACTCATTCTTCCCGGCTATTTTCTCAAAAGTCCTAAATGACCCGTCCATATCGGATTCATCAAACCCGGGAACAAGGGAAGAAGCAGTAGCAGGGTTAAAAGCAGCTAGTTTCTCTCTTAATGCCACTTCCTTTGATCTAAACTCCGATGTTAAGGTGACTTCTATCTCTCTTACCTGTAGTTCTTTCAGTCTAACCTCCTGCTCCAACTTGGCCCGTTCCATCATTTCCTCATGCTCCAACTTGGCCTGTTCCGACCTTCCCTCATGCTCCAACTTGGCCTGTTCCAACTTGGCCTGTTCCAACTTTTCTTCATGCTGCAACTTGGCCTGTTCCGACTCCTGCTCCAACTCGAGTTCTTTCATTTTGATTTGGAACTCGAACCTAGCTCGTTCCAGTTCTAAGGCGTTGAAGTTTCTTGGACATGGGCGTTAATCTGTCAACAGCGGATTCTTTTAAAACTTCATGTTGAACCAGCACTTCAATCACATGATTTTTTAACATTTCCTTAGTCAGTTGCTGTGAAAATGGGATATTATAATAGTTGGCTATTTCTTTCCATTCTTTCTTCAGGATATTAACACGTAATTTAGCTACGGAAGGATTTTCAATAAAATCCTGGAGATCAAAACCTGAGGTGGCCATTGTTAAGAAAAATAGGATAAATTAACTAATGGTCCAAAGATAAGATAAGTGGATAACCCTAGAAAATATCACGGCAGTGGATAACCAGAAAGTCCCGAAAACTAACCAAGTTATACCTAGGGAAATTACACTTATGATTATTGTTCTTCTGAGAAGATCCTTAGATAAGGATAAGAGACTTGAAAGAGGTAGGGCGTATTACGGCATTAATATAAAGATCCGGATTAACAACCCTGATATACTTGAAAGAGGAAGGGCGTATTACGGCATTAATATAAAGATCCGTATTAACAACCCTGATATACTTGAAAGAGGTAGGGCGTATTACGGCATTAATATAAAGATCCGGATTAACAACCCTGATAAATGGTATGATTGACCCTGAATGAGATAATGAGAAGAACAATAATTGAGGCTTTATAATTATGGGGTCCTGGTAGAGCGGGGCGTCCCAAGATATCACTTCACCGTAAACTAGTGACTATGGAACAGCCTACTCTGGAGTGAGGGTACGGCATTAAACAGATCCGGATTCTTCCCTACACTCGATAAGACTTACTACACGACTGCCACGTGTAATAACAGGTAAGCCTTATGACACTTGGAACCTAATATCCTACGTCTGTCACTCTTACTGTACGATAATACCAATATATGCAAACACATATGAAGGAAACTTTAAACCACCGTAAAGCAATTGTGAACAGAAGTGACTGGGAGGAATAATTAACACTGAGTAACAAGGAGGAAGGAATATGGTACTTAAGGTCGTGTCCTGTCACGGTCGCCATTTGTTACGAGTTGGGGATTTAGAATATAGTTATACGTCTACCCAGATCCCAACAGGTAACAACAATAAAAACAAAGACAATCGGACTATAAAAGGGTAGACAAAGGATGCGAGTTTTCGTTGTATATAATAGACCATAAATCCCTTAACAAAATATTCAGCTTATAAATTACCCTTAACCAAACTTAACCTAAACATTAACAGTATATACATATTAATAAACATAAAACAATCTCGAAGCAAGTGGACGTGGGAAATTAATACAAGAGATACTAGTACTTAAGTGAGGAGCTGAGATGGCTGACGAGTAAGGCTGAGTATTGTAGAAGACGGTAGGTAGTCACTGCACGTACGTAGGTTTAGAGGATAGATGATCCTGTGGTCACTTCCCAGAGCCAAGTGCTCTCTCCTCGAATTGGGGGTGACGCAACAACCAGGATAGGGAGAAGGGAAACCTCGGAGTGGTAACTAAGACGAGTCATACTCGTGTCTCGTCCCTAGATGGCGTTGCTCGTGGTGCTGGGTAGGTAGATCAGGACAATAGATGGCGTGCTTCGTAGTGCTGGGTGGAGGGGTTCGTAACACTATATACGACACAGATAGCACTACAGATAAAATTAAGAGACGCATGTAAGGAAGCAAACAATAAAAAATGGAATGATATTATAATGGCGGCTGACATGACTAAAGACACAAAAACATTTTGGACTTCCATAAACAAGATGAGGGGGCACAACAAGCAAAAAACACCATACATTAAAGACCAAAATGGAACAAAATTGCACGAGGAAAATGAACAAGAGTCAGCATTCAAAAGGGAATGGGTAAAAGTTTTTAAAATATCAGATGAGGAAAATGAAGATTTTGATAGTGAACACGAATACATAGAATCACCCCAAGGCAATATATAGACTATAACTTATTACCTAATAATCAAATAATAACCATGGGAGAAATGATGCACTGTCTGAGGAAATTTAAGGAAAAAGCCCCTGGGCTCACAGGTATTACACGAAATATGATCATGAATCTACCTGAAAACATTTTAAATACACTATTAAACATTTATAACGCATGCTTAATAACTGGTTACTTTCCAGACAAACTAAAATATGCTAAAATGATATTTATTCCTAAAGAGGGTAAGGACAATAAGGAAATATTAAACTACAGGCCAATATCTTTATTAGAAATTACCGGGAAACTATTGGAAAAAATATTAAATTCAAGACTTATAGCCTTTTAACACAACATGGGAAAACTAACAACAGACAACATGGATTTATGCCCAATAGAAATACCCTAACTGCAATAGCTATAATAACGGAAATAATTGCAATAGAAAAAAGCAAGGGTAACCAGATCAATATAATTTTAAGGGATGTTTCTAAGGCTTTTGATAAAGTTGGGCATTTAGGCTTGAAATATAAAATATTAAAACTGGGACTTAACGAATACATGCTAAGAATATTGTGTAACTATTTAGATGATAGGAGAGCACAAATTCAAATTGGAAACTTTTTAGGAACTATATTTAATCTTGAGAGTGGAGTACCTCAAGGAGGATGCCTTTCTCCAACACTATATACAATTTATACTTCAGACACACCTCAACCTACCCCCTTTAGTGAATATGTAATGTTTGCTGATGATATTACTCAAATAGTATCATACCCAGAAAATCAACTCAATTTATGGCACTCTACACGGTAAGAGCGATAAAAAACATAAATGATTTTGAGAAAAAATGGAAAATCAGGACAAATAAGAACAAATTCAAGATAATACCAATAGCCAAGATTAAAAACAAGTCCAGTAATAGTCGACCAGGAACTATACCCATACGACACTGAAGGTAGGATGCTTGGATTAAAACTAACAAAAAGAGGATATATAACATACTTAAAGATAAAGAACGACAGGCAAGAATAAGATTATCAAAAATAAAACGCTTTAGAACCTTAGCATTAATAACAAAGAAAGATTTATATTGCCTTGTCAAATCAATTATGGACTACCCACCCATCCCATTGAACACCCTTAGTAAAACGTGCATTAAAAGGTTACAAACAGTACAAAATATAGCCCTCAGATTTATATATAACATAAAATATACAGACCACATCAATAATGAACAGCTACACAGAAGCAAACCTCTTAGCAATCAATATAGATATACACAACAAAGCTGTAAATATTTGGAAAAAAGTGACTGAACTTAACACAGAAACATATCAAAACTGGAAAAATAATATAGACAGGAAGAAGTAATTGAACCACCTCCTGCCTCAATATACACATTTCTACATAAAACATTACTAGAGGAATAAAGATGAGAGTGACCAACCAGCTCCACTAAGAACCTGGCATACAGTGTACCTTTAGACTAACACAACTAACACTTAACTAACACCCAAAAAAAATGTGACTACCCTCCCAGTTACACAAGGACCTGGGCGGGCTCACTAACTCCAACAATAACAAAAATAATAATAATAAGCAGCATTATATAAATAAACCAATATTAATACAAAGGTCTGACGACCCAAGGGAGCAGAACAAAGACAAAACACCAATAAGAAAGATGAAGCGATCTGGTTGAGCCCAGATTCTTTCTACTCCTACTGTATTTCAGTTTCACCACCTTTTCTTCAATTCCTAATAATCTTCTTTCACCTCTTAACTAATGACTTCGTATCGTATCGTACTATCTAGCCTAAACTATTTAGCCTGACGTAGAGTTTTTTAATAAATCTGGTGATATGGAACCACACACAACCCCCCTTAACCTGGGATAATGCAATCAAATGGATAATTGCTAACTATTCTCAGAGATAATGCAATCAAATGGTTAGTTGCTAACCGGGGGCTGCGCCCCCGGACCCCCTGTGTTAGATACTGTATTTGGTCATGATGAATTGTTTATTAGACTATAAGAAATCCTCTTCCTTCTTGTATTGGCAAGGGGAGTTTGCTTTAACTTAGGTATGCTAGCCTAAGTAAAAATAGATGCCCTTTCCTTATTGGTGTTGTCGATGGCACAGCACAGCACAGCACCGTGCCTATGACGAAATCAACTTCATTAAACTCAACTCATACTTCAAATGCACCAAGAGAACTTGCACACCCGAATGGGAGACCGTCAGAGTCAATCGAGGGTCGACTTAATAGCATACTATACAAAATGATCCGAGAATCTGCACATACCGAGTGGGAGACGGTCGTGAAAGCGTCTGCCCTTGTACGCTGGATGGCACTATTTCACTATAGTAAGGGGTAGAGGCACCTCAGTCATATTGTACAACATACCAAAGAAGTTCCACACCCGCATGGGAGACCGTCAGAGTCAATCGGGGGTCGATTTAATAGCATACTACAGAAACTTGCACACCCGAATGGGAGACCGTCAAAGTCAATCGGGGGTCGATTTAATAGCATACTACAGAAACTTGCACACCCGAATGGGAGACCGTCAAAGTCAATCGGGGGTCGATTTAATAGCATACTACAGAAACTTGCACACCCGAATGGGAGACCGTCAAAGTCAATCGGGGATCGATTTGATAGCATACCACAGAAACTTGCACACCCGAATGGGAGACCGTCAAAGTCAATCGGGGATCGATTTAATAGCATACTACAGAAACTTGCACACCCGAATGGGACACCGTCAAAGTCAATCGGGGGTCGATTTGATAGCATACTACAGAAACTTGCACACCCGAATGGGAGACCGTCAAAGTCAATCGGGGATCGATTTGATAGCATACCACAGAAACTTGCACACCCGAATGGGAGACCGTCAAAGTCAATCGGGGGTCGATTTAATAGCATACTACAGAAACTTGCACACCCGAATGGGAGACCGTCAAAGTCAATCGGGGGTCGATTTGATAGCATACTACAGAAACTTGCACACCCGAATGGGAGACAGTGAAAGTCAATCGGGGGTCGATTTAATAGCATACTACAGAAACTTACACACCCGAATGGGAGACAGTCAAAGTCAATCGGGGGTCGATTTAATAGCATACTACAGAAACTTGCACACCCGAATGGGAGACCGTCAAAGTCAATCGGGGGTCGATTTGATAGCATACTACAGAAACTTGCACACCCGAATGGGAGACCGTCAAAGTCAATCGGGGGTCGATTTGATAGCATACTACAGAAACTTGCACACCCGAATGGGAGACAGTCAAAGTCAATCGGGGGTCGATTTAATAGCATACTACAGAAACTTGCACACCCGAATGGGAGACCGTCAAAGTCAATCGGGGGTCGATTTAATAGCATACTACAGAAACTTGCACACCCGAATGGGAGACCGTCAAAGTCAATCGGGGGTCGATTTGATAGCATACTACAGAAACTTGCACACCCGCATGGGAGACAGTCAAAGTCAATGGGGTCGATTTAATAGCATACTACTACAGAAACTTGCACACCCGAATGGAGACGTCAAAAGTCAATGAGGGGTCGATTTAATAGCATACTACAGAAACTTGCACACCCGAATGGGAAGCCGTCAAAAGTCAATCAGGGGTCGGTTGATAGCATACTACAGAAACTTGCACACCCGAATGGGGCGTCAAAGTCAATCGGGGTCGATTTAATAGCATACTACAGAAACACACACCCGAATGGGAGACCGTCAAAGTCAATCGAGGGGTCGATTTAATAGCATACTACAGAAACTTGCACCCGAATGGAAGGCCGTCAAAGTCAATGGGGGTCGATTTGATAACATACTACAGAAACTTGCACCCGAATGGGGAGACAAATCCAAAAAGTCAATCGAGGGGTCGATCAACATACTACGAAACTTGCACACCCGAATGAGAGCCAGTCAAAGTCAATCGGGGGTCGATTTAATAGCATACTACAGAAACTTGCACACCCGAATGGGAGACCGTCAGAGTCAATCGAGGGTCGATTTAATAGCATACTATACAAAATGATCCGAGAATGTGCACACACCGAGTGGGAGACGGTGATGAAAGCGTCCGCCCTTGTACACTGGATGGCACTATTTCACTATAGTAAGGGGTAGGGGCACCTCGGTCATATTATACAACATACCAGAGAAGTTCCACACCCGCATGGGAGACCGTCAAAGTGAATCGGGGGTCGATTTGATAGCATACTACAGAGAACTTGCACACCCGAATGGGAGACCGTCAAAGTCAATCGGGGGTCGATTTGATAGCATACTACAGAGAACTTGCACACCCGAATGGGAGACAGTCAAAAGTCAATCGGGGTCGGATTTAATAGCATACTACAGAAACTTGCACACCCGAATGGGAGACCGTCAAAGTCAATCGGGGGTCGATTTGATAGCATACTACAGAAAACTTGCACACCCAGAATGGGAGACCGTCAAGTCAATCGGGGGTCGATTTGGAAGTAGCATACTACAGAAACTTGCACACGAATGGGAGACGATGAAGTCAATCGAAGTCGATTTAATAGCATACTACAAACTTGCACACCGAATGGGAGACAGTGAGATCAATCGGGGTCGATTTAATAGCATACTACAGAGAAGCACACCGAATGGGAGACCGTCCAAAAGTCAATCGGGGTCGATTTAATAGCATACTACAGAAACTTACACACCCGAATGGGGGCAAATCCGTAATCAATGGGGGGTCGATTTGACAGCATACCACAGAAACTTGCACCCCCGAATGGGAGACAGTCAAAGTCAATCGGGGGTCGATTTAATAGCATACTACAGAAACTTGCACACCCGAATGGGAGACCGTCAAAGTCAATCGGGGGTCGATTTGATAGCATACTACAGAAACTTGCACACCGAATGGGAGACCGTCAAAGTCAATCGGGGATCGATTTGATAGCATACCACAGAAACTTGCACACCGAATGGGAGACCCAAAGTCAATCGGGGTCGATTTAATAGCATACTACAGAAACTTGCACAATGGGAGACCGTCAAAGTCAATCGGGGTCGATTTGATAGCATACTACAGAAACTTGCACACCCGAATGGGAGACAGTGAAAGTCAATCGGGGTCGATTTAATAGCATACTACAGAAACTTGAATGGGAGACAGTCAAACCGATTTAATAGGTGGGAGACCGTCAAAGTCAATCGGGGTCGATTTAATAGCATACTACAGAAACTTGCACAATTCAAAGTCAATCGGGGTCGATTTGATAGCACTACAGAAACTTGCACACCCGAATGGGAGACAGTCAAAGTCAATCGGGGTCGATTTAATAGCATACTACAGAAACTTGCACACCGAATGGGAGACCGTCAAAGTCAATCGGGGTCGATTTAATAGCATACTACAGAAACTTGCACACCACCGTCAAAGTCAATCGGGGTCGATTTGATAGCATACTACAGAAACTTGCACACCGAATGGGAGACAGTCAAAGTCAATCGGGGTCGATTTAATAGCATACTACAGAAACTTGCACACCCGAATGGGAGACCGTCAAAGTCAATCGGGGTCGATTTAATAGCATACTACAGAAACTTGCACACCCGAATGGGAGACCGTCAAAGTCAATCGGGGTCGATTTGATAGCATACTACAGAAACTTGCACACCCGAATGGGAGAGTCAAAGTCAATCGGGGTCGATTTAATAGCATACTACAGAAACTTGCACACCCGAATGGGAGACCGTCAAAGTCAATCGGGGGTCGATTTAATAGCATACTACAGAAACTTGCACACCGAATGGGAGACCGTCAAAGTCAATCGGGGTCGATTTGATAGCATACTACAGAAACTTGCACAATGGGAGACGTCAATCGGGGTCGAGGCACATTCAAGTCAATCGGGGTCGATTTAATAGCATACTACAGAAACTTGCACACCAATGGGAGACCGTCAAGTCAATCGAGGGTCGATTTAATATACTATACAAAATGATCCGAGAATGTGCACACACCGAGTGGGAGACGGTGATGAAAGCGTCCGCCCTTGTACACTGGATGGCACTATTTCACTATAGTAAGGGTAGGGCACCTCGGTCATATTATACAACATACCAGAGAAGTTCCACACCCGCATGGGAGACCGTCAAAGTGAATCGGGGTCGATTTGATAGCATACTACAGAGAACTTGCACACCGAATGGGAGACCGTCAAAGTCAATCGGGGTCGATTTGATAGCATACTACAGAGAACTTGCACACCCGAATGGGAGACAGTCAAAGTCAATCGGGGTCGATTTAATAGCATACTACAGAAACTTGCACACCCGAATGGGAGACCGTCAAAGTCAATCGGGGTCGATTTGATAGCATACTACAGAAACTTGCACACCGAATGGGAGACCGTCAAAGTCAATCGGGGTCGATTTGATAGCATACTACAGAAACTTGCACACCAATGGGAGACCAATCGTCGATTTAATAGCATACTACAGAAACTTGCACACCGAATGGGAGACAGTGAAAGTCAATCGGGGTCGATTTAATAGCATACTACAGAAACTTGCACACCCGAATGGGAGACCGTCAAAGTCAATCGGGGTCGATTTAATAGCATACTACAGAAACTTGCACACCCGAATGGGAGACCGTTCAATCGGGGTCGATTTGATAGCATACTACAGAAACTTGCACACCGAATGGGAGACAGTCAAAGTCAATCGGGGTCGATTTAATAGCATACTACAGAAACTTGCACACCCGAATGGGAGACCGTCAAAGTCAATCGGGGTCGAGCATACTTTACAAAATGATCCGAGAATCTGCACACACACCGAGTGGGAGACGGTGATGAAAACGTCCGCCCTTATGTTCGATTGCACTATTTCACTATATTAAGGGAGAGGTGCCTTCGCACACATATTCGGTGTGAAATATCTTCCGCCCCAGCGGAGCGCCGCGCCTCTGGCAAAGCGCGCATTCAAAACAACAACCAAAATTGCCGTCGCTTTCCTTCCCTGCCCTGCAATGGCTGGAGCAGCAGCAGAAGAAGAGAGAGAAAAATAGTCTCATGGGGTCAGAGGAATGGCAGTGGAGCGATCTATGAATTTCACTAGCCAGGTCTGTCTCCCAATTGAACATTATTACTCTCGGCGCACACGTCGCCACCACGGTTTCCGCGACAGCAGCAGCATCATGATGTTTGCGTCTATTGTAAGTCCGGAACCGGGTTATTCGGCTGTTCGCGAACAGTCGGGTTTTAACCTTGCCTAACAAACGATCAAACAACTTCCACTCTCGAGGTGCGGTACGGTGACTGTCCTATCGTCCGCTCTTGTATGCTGGATTGCACTATTTCACTATATTAAGGGAGAGGTGCCTTCACACACCTATTCGGTGTGGAATATCTTCCGCCCCCAGCGGAGCGCCGCGCCTCTGCGAAAGCGCATTCAAAAACAACAACCAAAGTTGCCGTCGCTTTCCTTCCCTGCCCTGCAATGGCTGGAGCAGCAGCAGCAGAAGAAGAGAGAGAAAATAGTCTCATGGGGTCAGAGGAATGGCAGTGGAGCGATCTATGAATTTCACTAGCCAGGTCTGTCTCCCAATTGAACATTATTACTCTCTCGGCGCACACGTCGCCACCACGGTTTCCGCGACAGCAGCAGCATCATGATGTTGCGTCTATTGTAAGTCCGGAACCGGGTTATTCGGCTGTTCGCGAACAGTCGGGTTTTAACCTTGCCTAACAAACGATCAAACAACTTCCACTCTCGAGGTGCGGTACGGTGACTGTCCTATCGTCCGCTCTTGTATGCTGGATTGCACTATTTCACTATATTAAGGGGAGAGGTGCCTTCACACACCTATTCGGTGTGGAATATCTTCCGCCCCAGCGGAGCGCCGGCGCCTCTGCCAAAGCGCGGCATTCAAAAACAACAACCAAAGTTGCCGTCGCTTTCCTTCCCTGCCCTGCAATGGCTGGAGCAGCAGCAGCAGCAGAGAGAGAGAGAGAGAAAATAGTCTCATGGGGTCAGAGGAATGGCAGTGGAGCGCGATCTATGAATTTCACTAGCCAGGTCTGTCTCCCAATTGAACATTATTACTCTCGGCGCGCGTCGCCCACGGTTTCCGCGACAGCAGCAGCATCATGATGTTGCGTCTATTGTAAGTCCGGAACCGGGTTATTCGGCTGTTCGCGAACAGTCAGGTTTTAACCTTGCCTAACAAACGATCAAACAACTTCCACTCTCGAGGTGCGGTACGGTGACTGTCCTATCGTCCGCTCTTGTATGCTGGATTGCACTATTTCACTATATTAAGGGGAGAGGGTGCCTTCACACACATATTCGATGTGAAATATCTTCCGCCCCCCAGCGGAGCGCTTCGGCGCCTCTGCTAAGCAAAACGCGGCATTCAAAAACAACAACCAAAATTGCCGTCGATTTCCTCTCCCTGCCCTGCAATGGCTGGAGCAGAAGGAGAGCGAGAGAGAGAATAGTCTCATTGGGTCAGAGGAATGGCAGTGGAGCGGGCTAATGGCGAGTAGGCTCGAGATCTATCAATTACACTAGCCAGGTCGCTCTCCCTATTGAACATTATTACTCTCTCACGTCGCCACTGCGGTTTCCGCGACAGCAGCAGCATCATCATGATGTTGCATCCACCAATTAGTCCGGAACCGGGTTATTCGGCTGTCTGCGAACAGTCCGGTTTTAACCTTACCCAACATCCACTCTCGAGGTGCGGTACGGTGAATGTCCTATCGTCCGACCTTGTATGCTGGATTGCACTATTTCACTATATTAAGGGGAGAGGGTGCCTTCACACACATATTCGGTGTGAAATATCTTCCGCCCCCCAGCGGAGCGCCTCTGTGAAGCAAAGCGCGGCATTCAAAACAACAACCAAAATTGCCGTCGCTTCCCTGCCCTGCAATGGCTGGAGCAGAAGGAGAGAGATTTTAGTCTCATTGGATCAGAGGAATGGCAGTGGAGCGGGCTTATGGCGAGTAGGCTCGCTCTATCAATTACACTTGCCAGGTCTCTCTTCCGTTTGGACATTATTTACTCCGTCTCTCTCTCTCTCTCTCGGCGCACACGTCGCCACCCTACTAGTTTCGTCCACGGCATATGCTGCGGCCTTTCAGTCAGGTGGGCTCCCTTCGCCTTGCTGTCTGCCCAACTTAGCGGACTTGCGTTGGCTGATACCCAAATCGCCGTGCCGGCTAATGCAGCGCTTAACCGTCTCTTGACCGAGATTCATTGCACTATTCCGCGCGCAAACGGCTACCCTAAATGTGCATAGACAACGCTCAGGGTTCAACACGACCAGGGCGCAGTCTGGGAGCCGAGTATACTAAAAAGAGAGTTTAGCAGCCAAAACTCGTCAAAGCACACGTTGGGTTACCCCATCACCTAACAACGATGATGGCGGTTCCCACCCGTGAAATACACAACCTAACCAATATTGGGCGACGATGGCGCTCATGAGCCCACGTCCCCACAAACAGTAAGAGAAAGAGAGAGAGGAGGAGATGGGCCAATGTGCGGTCCCTCGCCCAATGTCTTATGCCTCGCTGGGGCAAAGAGAAGAGAAGAGGAGCGGATAAGGGAGGAGATTGGCCAACGTGCGGTCCCTCGCCCAATGTCGGCTGCCTCGCTGGAGCTGGGTAAAGAGGAGAGGAGCGGATAAGGGAGGAGATTGGCACACACGGTGGCGCTGCCGGCGCCGAGGATAGCAAGAGAAGGTGCAGTTTGATCTGATCATCTGGTTTGCTATTTCTCTAAGGCCAACGTGCGGTCCCTCGCCCAATGTCGGCTGCCTCGCTGGGGCAAAGAGAAGAGGAGAGGATAAGGGAGGAGATTGGCACACACGGTGGCGCTGCCGGCGCCGAGGATAGCGAGAGAAGGTGCAGTTTGATCTGATCATCTGGTTTGCTATTTCTCTAAGGCCAACGTGCGGTCCCTCGCCCAATGTCTTCTGCCTCGCTGGGGCAAAGAGAAGAGGAGCGGATAAGGGAGGAGATTCGCCAACGTGCGGTCCCTCGCCCAATGTCGGCTGCCTCGCTGGAGCTGGGGCAAAGAGGAGCGGATAAGGGAGGAGATTGGCACACACGGTGGCGCTGCCGGCGCCGAGGATAGCAAGAGAAGGTGCAGTTAGATCTGATCATCTGGTTTGCTATTTCTCTAAGGCCAACGTGCGGTCCCTCGCCCAATGTCTTCTGCCTCTCTCTCAATCTCACTATTTTGGCCGCAGTGATAGGCGCCGCCAACAGCAGCAGCTACCTGGTTGATCCTGCCAGTAGTCATATGCTTGTCTCAAAGATTAAGCCATGCATGTGTAAGTACAAGCCGATTTAAGGCGAAACCGCGAATGGCTCATTAAATCAGCTATGTTTCATTGGATCTGTAAACCCACTTACTTGGATAACTGTGGCAATTCTAGAGCTAATACATGCAATTGGTCTCTGACCGCAAGGGAAGAGCGCTTTTATTAGTTCAAAACTGGTCGGGCCCCGGTCCGTAACCCACCTGTGGTGAATCTGAATAACTTCGGGCTGAGCGCACGGTCTCCGCACCGGCGCCGCTTCTTTCAAGTGTCTGCCTTATCAGCTTTCGATTGTAGGTTATGCGCCTACAATGGCTATAACGGTAACGGGGAATCAGGGTTCGATTCCGGAGAGGGAGCCTGAGAAACGGCTACCACATCTAAGGAAGGCAGCAGGCACGCAAATTACCCACTCCCGGCACGGGGAGGTAGTGACGAAAAATAACGATGTGAGTCTCATCCGAGGCCTCGCAATCGGAATGAGTACACTTTAAATCCTTTAACGAGTATCCATTGAGGGCAAGTCTGGTGCCAGCAGCCGCGGTAATTCCAGCTCCAATAGCGTATATTAAAGTTGTTGCGGTTAAAAAGCTCGTAGTTGGATCTCAGTTCGGACTGACGGTGCACCGCCGGTGTTTACTGTCACGCTCCGAACAGCCGCCCGCCGGCTCGCGGGATGCTCTTTGTCGAGTGTCCCGAGTGGAGAGTTTACTTTGAAAAATTAGAGTGCTCAGAGCAGGCTATTTGAATGGCCCGAATGGTGATGCATGGAATAATGGAATAGGACCTCGGTTCTATTTTGTTTTCGGAACCAGAGGTAATGACTAATCGGAACAGGGGGGCATTCGTATTGCGACGCTAGAGGTGAAATTCTTGGACCGTCGCAAGACGAACTACGAAAGCATTTGCCAAGGATGTTTTCATTAATCAAGAACGAAAGTTAGAGGTTCGAAGGCGATCAGATACCGCCCTAGTTCTAACCATAAACGATGCCAACTAGCGATCCGCCGGCGTTATTCCCATGACCCGGCGGGCAGCTTCCGAAACCAAAGTCTTTGGGTTCCGGGGAAGTATGGTTGCAAAGCTGAAACTTAAAGGAATTGACGGAAGGGCACCACCAGGAGTGGAGCCTGCGGCTTAATTTGACTCAACACGGAAACCTCACCAGGCCCAGACACCGGAAGGATTGACAGATTGAGAGCTCTTTCTCGATTCGGTGGGTGGTGGTGCATGGCCGTTCTTAGTTGGTGGAGCGATTTGTCTGGTTAATTCCGATAACGAACGAGACTCTGGCCTACTAAGTAGTCGACGGATCTCCAGAAAATGGTGTCCAGTTCGCAACTTCTTCTTAGAGGGATAAGCGGCAATTCTAGCCGCACGAGATTGAGCAATAACAGGTCTGTGATGCCCTTAGATGTTCTGGGCCGCACGCTACACTGAAGGGATCAACGAGTTTTCCCTCCGAGAGGAGCGGGTAACCCGTTCAAAGCCTTTCTTGATAGGGGATTGGGGCTTGCAATTGTTTCCCATGAACGAGGAATTCCCAGTAAGTGCAAGTCATCAGCTTGCGCTGACTACGTCCCTGCCCTTTGTACACACCGCCCGTCGCTACTACCGATTGAATGATTTAGTGAGGCCTTCGGACTGGCGCTCTTGGATTGTCGGCCCCGTTGCCCGCGAGGGTTTTCTGGGGTCGTCGCCTCGAGCTGGCGGAAAGATGTCCAAACTTGATCATTTAGAGGAAGTAAAAGTCGTAACAAGGTTTCCGTAGGTGAACCTGCGGAAGGATCATTAACAGAGAGAAAGAGAACGGGGCGCTCTTAAAACTACTACTACTCTCCTGATTTGGGCGGTCTCGGGCTCTGCTCTGGCAACTCCAGCAGCGAAAGAGGACAATCCCGGCCCCCGCACCAAAAATAGGTACCACGCTGTGGGTGGACCACACTCGGGCGAGAGCGCGAAGACCGGAGGAGGACGGACAGGGCTTTGGACAGCTGCCCGTCCGTTCCTTACTACCGGCGAATAAGCCTCTTGACCCAAAAAGAGTGAAATTCTAGTGTCAAAAAACAACAACAAGCCGTCCGGCCAAACCCAAACCACAAACTTGGGCTATATCTGTCAAACCCTTTCATCGAGACTCGACCTGTGATGGTTAGTCGCAAAAAGACCAAATGGCAAATACACAACTCTTAACGGGGGATCACTCGGCTCGTGGGTCGATGAAGACAGCAGCAAACTGCGTGTCGGTATGTGAATCGCAAGAATACCAGATACATCGACAAGTTGAACGCATATTGCGGCGGCGGCAGCCATATGAGCTTGTCGCCGCCACTCCTCTACGAGGGTCGGAAATATACATCCATCGGTTGCTGCGAGTTCGGTGCCTGCTGACTGTCTCCCCGAGACGAGGGTAACCCGAACCGAGCTTCCGCCTTGGGGTTTAATCGCCCGCGCCTTGCGCGAGGCGTGCCCTTAAAAACAAGCAAGCCTATCACTAGCAAGTCCATGGACTTGGCGCACCCACATTCAACCACAACAAAGCGACAGTTGTCGCCCTCGCAAATAACTGGAGGCGGCGCTCTTTTGCCTGCTGTCCACAGAGACACGAATGGCCGTCGGCCGCTCATGGCTGATGCTGCACATGTTCTAAGAGGCACTCCATCCCACGAAGAGGAAACGAAACCGGGTCGGATATCTTTTAAGTAAGCCCCGCCGGAATTTCGTCTATCACCTCGAAAAGAGTGCTTGGCATGCATTGCAGTGGAACCTAAATTGATGAGTGCGCCTGGGCCCGCAGTCTACCATGTAGTGGTGCAGGCAGAGATGAGAATGCTTGGGTGACGCCGTGCTCTTCCTCACGCGCTCCTCCACCCTCTCCCACGGTCAGACGCGGTGTGGGCGTT
>NW_024751991.1:32500-55682 GCF_018991925.1 Homarus americanus
TTAAAAGTGTGTGTGTCCTGAAGTTTTATAGAGGCTTGCCAGCCTAAGTAAGAGACAAAACAAATAATCCAACAACCTCTCCTTGGTGGTAGTAGAGAGTGTGTTGGTGTCCTGAAAAGTTTTATAGACAAACAAATAATCCAACAACCTCTCCTTGGTAGTAGAAGAGTGTATTGGTGTCCTAAAGTTTAGCGAGGCTTGCCAGCCTGAGTAAAGACAAAGAAATAATCCAGACAGCCACTACCTAACCTAACCGCTGGAGGTTTCGTCACGCGCCCCGATGGCGAAATCCTCCGTTACAGTGTCTGTTTAACCTAACCTTAGTACAGAGTCTATTGGTGTCCACAATTTTATAGAGGCTAAGTCAATAAGAGACAGAAAGAAATAATCCAAGCAGCCAACCTTGGTGTAAAGTCTATTGGCGGCCTAAATTTTATAGAGATATACAGGCAGCCACCACCACTACTTTCGCCGGAGGTTTCGTCACGCTCCCCGATGGCGAAATCCTCCATTACAGCAAAAGTGTCTGTTTAACCTAACCTTAGTACAAAGTCTATTGGTGTCCTCAATTTTATAGAGGTTAGCCACCCGAAGTCAATAAGAGACAAAGAAATAATCCAAGCAGCCACCACTATCTAGCCTGACCGTGGTAAATTCTAACAGGGGACCTTAAATTTTATAGAATAATAATAATACAGGCAACTAACCAACCACTACCGGGCCGCCTAACCTAACCACTACTTTCGCCGGAGGTTTCGTCACGCTCCCCGATGGCGAAATCCTCCATTACAGCAAAAGTGTCTGTTTAACCTAACCTTAGTACAAAGTCTATTGGTGTCCTCAATTTTATAGAGGTTAGCCACCCGAAGTCAATAAGAGACAAAAATAATCCAGCAACCTAAACTGTTTTAGCCTGACCGTGGTAAAGTCTAACAGGGGACATAAATTTTATAGAATAATAATAATACAGGCAACTAACCCAACCCTACCGGGCCGCCTAACCTCACTTTTCTTTCGCCGGAGTTTCCAGTCCTGCGCTCACGATGGCGAAATCCTCAATTACAGCAAAAGTGTCTGTTTAACCTAACCTTAGTACAAGGTCTATTGGTGTCCTCAATTTTATAGAGGTTAGCCACCCGAAGTCAATAAGAGACAAAGAAATAATCCAAGCAGCCTAAACTGTTTAGCCTGACCGTGGTAAAGTCTAACGGGGGACCTTAAATTTTATATAATAATAATAATAATACAGGCAACTACCTAACCACTACCGGGCCGCCTAACCTAACCACTACTTTCGCCGGAGGTTTCGTCACGCTCCCCGATGGCGAAATCCTCCATTACAGCAAAAGTGTCTGTTTAACCTAACCTTAGTACAAAGTCTATTGGTGTCCTCAATTTTATAGAGGTTAGCCACCCGAAGTCAATAAGAGACAAGGAAATAATCCAAGCAGCCTAAACTGTTTAGCCTGACCGTGGTAAAGTCTAACGGGGGACCTTAAATTTTATATAATAATAATAATACAGGCAACTAACTAACCACTACCGGGCCGCCTAACCTAACCACTACTTTCGCCGGAGGTTTCGTCACGCTCCCCGATGGCGAAATCCTCCATTACAGCAAAAGTGTCTGTTTAACCTAACCTTAGTGCAAAAGTCTATTGGTGTCCTCAATTTTATAGAGGTTAGCACGAAGTCAATAAGAACAAAAATAATCCAAGCAGCTAAACTGTTTAGCCCACCGACCGTGGTAAGTCTAACAGGGACCTTAAATTTTATAGAATAATAATAATACTGAGCAACTTCAACTTAACCACTACCGGGCACTAACCTAACCACTACTTTCGCCCGGAGGTTTCGTCACGCCCCGATGGCGAAATCCTCCCATGCAGCAAAGTGTCTGAAACCTTCTTGTAGTACAAAGGTCTATTGGGTGTCTCAATTTTTATAGAGGTTAGCGCAGAAGTCAATAAGAGACAAAATAATCCAAGCATACCACTATCTAGCCCTAAACTGTTTAGCCTGACGTAGAGTTTTTAATAAATCCTGTTGATATGGGACCACACACAACCCCCCTTAACCTGGGATAATGCAATCAAATGGATAATTGCTAACTATTCTCCAGAATAATGCAATCAAATGGTTAGTTGCTAACCGGGGGCTGCCGGACCCTAATGTTAGATACTGTATTTGGTCATGATGAATTGTTTATTAGACTATAAGAAATCCTCTTCCTTCTTGTATTGGCAAGGGAGTTTGCTTTAACAGGTATGCTAACTAAGCCAAAAATAGACAGACTGCGAACCTGATTCTTTTGCTGCATGTTTGAGTCTACCAACTTTGTTGTTGATAAGACACTCAATCCTAGTGATTGTGCTTACTCAACATAGTGACGGTGTAATTACCATCACAGATTGTACGGGAAATTCCAACTTTGGAAAAAACAAATATTTGGCCTACCCAAATTTTGACTACTACCCGTGCGTCTACGTCCTGGATTGGCCAATCAGTGGTGCCCCACGGTGGCGTGATACATGCACGTTTACTGCGGTGCTCTGATTAGCTGACCGAACGTGGCGTGGTAGGTAGGCTGTTTCTACTCTCTAAGTCCTCTTCTTTCCTTTTTTCATCCCCCTCATGCACTCCGTTCTTTGAACGGGAGGCGGGACTTCGCGATACGGTCGATCCGGGCAAGAGACCTGTGATAGTGCAGGGGCACCCCTTGTCCAGGGTCACCGGTGAGTGGCAACTTTTTTAGATATTACTATAGTCACAGGCAGCCTGGGTGCAGAGCCCGACGCCCGTCCAGAGGGGGCAGGTCACTGCTCCCAGGCAGGAACCTGTGTGTGTGTTATAGGTAGGATTGAATGTAATCAGAAGATGACAGCTAGCATTAAAGATAAAACATAGAGGCCAAGGAACACTCTGTGGAAGAGGAAAAAGTGGCAGAAATCACCCACAACAAACTGCAAGTCCCACTAACTAGGAATATTCAGCACCAATGAAGGTTTTAAAGTAATCTGTAAAGATGACTTTGATTCAGATAAAATCCTTTCAAAAGAAGCAAGAGATATATTTTACAATGAAGGCCTTATTGTTGTCATGCCACCAGAACAAAAGCAAAAAGATCAGTTTTTGTTCGTCAAGTCGATCAAGAGATCGGGAGGAAGACCTGAAAGAAGAACTGGAACGCCAAAATAGGTGGATGAAGATTGAAGAAGTCATTAAGATAAAGGACTATACTCATGTTTGAAGAAGTGTCAATGGCTGAGAAAGTTTTACAACAGGGCTTTCTAATATTCAACATGTCAGTCACACCACATCAAATAAAGAAGGAGACATTCATCAGTCTGCAAACTTGCTTCTCCTGCTAAAAATATGAAGAACACACAACGAGAGACTGTCCGGAAAAAGAAAAAGTACTGCTCAGTTATTTTGGCGACGACCATACCTACACTGAATGTAGAATACTGCACATGTTGGCTGTCTCAACTGTAAGAGAAACAGGAATGTATACATAGGACATAGGACCGTTAGCAATGGCATGCTTAATAAAAAAACACATGATAAAAATTACAAGAAACAAGAAAAGAACAAAGACAAGAAGGATCTGACACTCATCGAGAAATAGCAAAAAGCGGTCAAAGGCTCATAGACCAGAATCCACAGTATTAAACCTAAGTGAGCCAATACATGATACAAGGTAATGATTAGTATGATCCATGCACATTTGCACAATATCATTGCACCGGATCATACAATGAAAATTAAGAAAATGTTTTAAATTGAATAATAACCTACCAGAATGATATTTCCAGAGAATCCACAATCCGAAAAAACTATTTCGGAGCAACAAATGCAAGCGAACTGAGAGAAAGACTACATCAAGAAGAACAAAGGTTTGAGCAAGGAGCAACAGCTGATACACAAGGAACACAAGCGACTGATAGAGATCCCAGACAAATGACTAGAAGTGACAAAGAGAAGATAGAAATAACAAAAGGACAGACAAAGGAGTGAGGAGGAGAGAAGATAAGATGGAAACTGATCACAATATACAACCTGAATCTGCTGAAGAAATTGGATTAAAAGTTATCACTACAACAAACATGGAATCCCAACATCAGAGACCAACAGGAGGGACAATAGTAAAAAACTGTGAAGGAGGGATATACAAGTGGACATATCAAGAAAATCCTAAGTGAAGATTATGTCTGGTCACTAGTACTACCAAACTAAGATTACGGCCAAGACTTTAAAATAGTAGACCCGTCAGAGTATAGAAGAGTCAGAAGCGGAAAACAGGATGATAGGTCTCCACTCCAACTGACTGCCACAATCCAAGTATAAGAAATAATGGACAATAGACAAACAGTAAGAACTTTAAGAATAATACAACACAACGTAAGAAACTGGAAGACCGAGAGAATTAACCTAAGTAATATATATCGCGAAATTGACCCTGACATTATACTAATAAACAGTCACGGTGAGACAGAAAACAACAACATAAAACTCTTTAACTATTATGTAAACCAAAGAAATAAATCGGGCGAGAAAAATGACGGAGTAGCGATAGCGGATAAAAGAAACTTAAAATTTAAACTAATTGATGACTTCCAGGATGAATTTCTAGCAATAAAAATAAATACAACTCAAGGAGACGTAATTATTGCTACTACTTACCTATAGAAGACCTATTAAAATTGGCTAACAATAGTCATCCGATGTACATCTTAGGAGACTTTAACGCCAGACATAGGATTTTTGACAATACAAATAATAACGTCGTGGGAAACGCCCTTAATCAATTAATAAATTTAGGAAAAATCAATCATCTGGGTCCTAACTTTCCAACCTGGAGAAATCACAATACACAATCGACACCAGACAAAATTTTTACCAACAACAAAACCTTTTTCAATTACCATATAATACAGGGACCTCTCACAGGCAGTGACCATCTGCCAATTATACTAACACTGTCAACAAGCCCCATACAGATACCAATAAAAAAGAGACTGAAAATGAGTAAAACAGACTGGGACATCTTCAAAGAAGACTTAGGTAATCACCATTCGATTAACCTACAAGGAAAAACAACAGAAGATATAGACTCAGAAATGGACAGACTGCACTCAGCAATAAAACATATCTATAACCAAACACACTCACCATACACTTTAGAACGTGCAACAACAGACTACCAGAAGAAGTTAGAATTAATCCAGACCCTGTGCAATGAAATAAACAGGTATATGGAAAGACACGGCAGTACAGATGGCTATTGTTACGAGTTGAGGGATTTAGAATATAGTTATCGTCTACCCAGATCTAACAGGTAACAACAATAAAAAACAAAGACAATCGGACTATAAAAGGGTAGACAAAGGATGCGAGTTTTCGTTGTATATAATAGAGTACCATAAATCCCTTAACAAAATATTCGAAAACATAAATTACCCTTAACCAAACTTAACCTAAACATTAACAGTATATACATATTAATAAACATAAGAAACAATCTCAGAAGCAAATTGGACGTGGGGAAATTAATACAGAGATACTAGTACTTAAGTGAGGGAGCTGAGATAGCTGACAGAGTAAGGCTGAGTATTGTAGAAGACGGTAGGTAGTCACTGCACGTCACGTGGAGTTTAGAGGATAGATGATCTGTGTGGTCACTTCCCAGGGCCAAGTGCTCTCCTCCAGGTGGAGGTGACACAACAACCAGGATATGGAGAAGGGAAACCCCGGAGTGGTAACTAAGAATAGTCATACTCGGGTTTCATCCCTAGATGGCGTTGCTCGTCGTGCTGGGTAGGTAGATCAGGACAATAGATGGCATGGTTTGTAGTGCTGGGTAGGTAGATCATGACAATTGGTGGCATGGTTCGTAACACACCCCTCCTCCAAAGACCTCCATAGTGCGGGCGCGAAGGAGGTGATCACCTGGTGCGTCTGGAGAGTAGCTGCTGCATTTCCACTGGAGCTCGGGATAAGGAGTCTGCAATCAGGTTATAGGGCTGGGTGAGGAGAGCCCAGCGGAGGATTCGCTGGTTGGAGGTCTTGTTGGTTTGGATGAACGTGAGTGGGTTATGGTCGGTGAAGACTAGGGTTGTTTGTGGGCAAGACTGGAGGTAACATTCAAACTTCTTTATTGCCAACACCAGAGCCAAGGCCTCCTTCTCTATCGAGTAGTTGGTCTGATGTTTTCAACTTGGCGGAGTAATATGCCACAGGGTGAAGAACATCAGTGGTTGGGTCGGGTTGTAGGAGCACAGCCCCCTCCGACACCACTAGCGTCGATTTGCAGATGGAAGGGCGAGGTGTAGTCAGCTTGGAGGCAAGGAAGGCTTTGAGGCGGTGGAAAGACTGGTCGCACCTCTGGTTCCAGATGTAGGACCGCAGAACTGGTAAGGTCTGTGAGGGTCCGGCCACGCTGGAGAAGTTACTGCAGAACCGACGGTAGTAGCCGCACATCCCCAGGAAGCGCATGAGTTCCTTCCTCGTCCTTGGAGTGGGGAAGGACAAGATGGCTCTAACGTTTGCGTCCTTGGGTCTCACCATACCATGCCCAACGATATGTCCCAGGTAAGTCACTGAGGCCCGGCCAAAAGCAGATTTAGCCAGGTTTATGGTGAATCCAGTCTCTTGCAGTCGTGCAAACAGTATCTCCAAACGCACCAGATGTTCGTCCCAGCTGTCCGACACCACCACCAGGTCATCCAGGTAGGAACGTCCCACCTAGGTCCTGAATTAGGAAGTTGATGGCCCTCTGGAATGTGGCCGGAGCATTAGAAAAGCCAAACGCCATAACCAAATATTGAAAAAAGACCAAATGGAGTTATAAATGCCGAGATTATTTTGGCCCTATCCGTGAGTCCCACTTGATAATATCCTTTCAATAAGTCCACCGTACTGATAAATTTGGCACAGCCTATGCTGTCTATTATATCTTCAATCAAAGGTAAAGGGTAGGAGTCTGAGACAGTGACCTGGTTCACTTTACGATAATCGGTACAGAAACGAAAAGTGCCATCGGGTTTTGGAATGAGAAGGCAAGGTGAAGCCCAGGGGAGGTACTAGGCTCAGCTAAGTTATGTTTTAACAAAAAATCTACCTCCTTTTTCATAATCTCTTTTTTTTTGTGGATTTAGTCGATAGGCTGATTGCCTAATGGGTTGTACATCATCCGAGATTAGCTTAATATCATGTTTAAGTATATTGCAAAACCCTGGGAGGTCTGATGTGACTTTAGGAAATGTTGATAATAACTTAGTGAGATCTTTTGCTTGAGATGGATTCAGAACAGAAAAATACTCATCCAAGTTGTTGAGTATGTGACTGTTAGTAGGGTTTTCTTTAGGTAGAGGGAAGTCTAAATTCTCCAATAGGTCCATGTCATCTGTCTCGGCTCCGGCCCTGACAAAACCGTATGCAATACAGGTTGACTTATAGCCTCTGGGATGTCTTCCTCTGACTGCCTGGAATGGTAAAGTTTCATGAGATTAATGTGAACAAGTTGTGAATCTTTTCTGCGATCAGGAGTATGGACTATATAGTTGGAGAGGAGATAGTTTATTAGCAACTATATAGGGACCAGTAAACTTGCTTTTAAGGGGAGAGCCTGGAATGGGTAGAAAGAGTAACACTTTGTCACCTGGAGAAAATGATCTTTTAACTAATTTAGGTTGGGACTTCACCATTTTTTTCTTGGACTTTTTTTAAGTTTGACTGAGCAATGGTTCGGACTTCAGTTAATTTGTCCCTTAAAGTGTCAATGTATTGGGAAACTGTTGCAGGCTTAATAGATGGAGTGTCAAACCACTGCTCCTTTACTGTTTTAAGGGGTCCCCTAATTTGTCTCCCATATAGTAACTCGAACGGGGAGAAACCCAATGACTCCTGGGGACATTCCCTGATGGCAAAGAGTAACAAGTCTATGCTTTCATCCCATTCCTTTTGGTGTTCTATACAGTATTTTTTGAGCATTGATGTACAATGGTCCACACTGAGGTCTTTCATCACCTGTTTGAAAAGATTGCTCGTAAAATTGGTGCCCTGATCGGATTGGATCTCTTTAGGAATGCCCACTGGAGTGAAAAGGTGCAAAAGATGTTTGATTACGTTTTTTGAAGTGATGCTTTTAAGGGGAAAAGCCTCAGGATAACGTGTACTGGTATCCATAACTGTGAGCAGGAATTGATTTCCCTTCTTAGTCTTTAGTAATGGGCCCACACAATCCACAACAATCTTTTCAAATGGTGTAGAAAATACTGGGATGGGCTTAATATGACAAGATTTTAGGTATTTTGACACATCCTTCCTAAGTCCAGGCCAATAATAGTGTTGGAGGAGCTTTTTATATGTTTTCAGGATTCCCAAATGTCCTGAAATACCATCATGGGCAAGGGCAATTAATGCTGGTCTGACTGAGGTGGGAATTACCACTTGATGTATTTCAGACCACGTGTCTAGATGGGCAAGCTCCGGGGCCTATAGGCCCTCATCAAAACCCCTTCATGATAATAAAAACACGGAAGGGTGTTAAAATCTTTACCCTCAACTGCTGCATGAAGTTTAGTCAAAGATGGATCAGATTGTTGGGCTTTAACGAGCTCATCCTTACTAATTGTCTTATTGTAGATCTTCTGTGGGTAGGAAAATATTAGAGGTGGTTTTAGACGAAGAGGGCCCATTTCACTCTGTGACCGGGTGACAGCACAAGATGGGAAAAAGATGAGGAATAGTTTCTTTAAGGTCAGTGGTGGAGTTGACAGGTAAGGGAGAGTCGACTGTCTTTATGTTAGGAACCACTAGATCTCCTACCAAGTCATTAATAATAAATGAATGCCGCACAGGCATTGGGTCTTTCCTTATGGCTATTTGCACTTCCCCAGTAATCAAGGGACATTGGAGGTGCACTTTAGCTAAAGGATAGGAAGAATGGGATGAGAGATCTGAAATTAGAACACTCTCATTAGTAAATGCGGTAGATATATCGGGAATGACGTTAAACAGGAGGATAGGTTGTGCTGCGCCCGTATCACGTAGTACACGAATAGGGAAGAACGAGACCCCTCTATGATTGAAATTTTTCCCTCATAGGTGAATGAAGAGAAGAGATCCTGATGGGGCCTTTCCACATTGGTGGTTGCTATTGGTTTGAATTTGGGATCCAGGGAACTACTTTTAGAAGTTCGACACTTTGGGTGTTTACAAGACTGGATCGTATGGCCTGGGTTTTTACAGTAAGAACAAGTAAACTTGGTTGCATCAGGGGGGGTAGGTGTGGGACCTTTCGACCTACCACTCACGTCCCCAAGGTTATCATCAGAGGAGGACCTAACATGTCGGGAAGTACCACGTTCTCTACTGCCTAGTGACTCCACCAACAAACCGTACGCATCAGCCAGCTCAGCAGCACGTCCTAAATTAACCTCTCCACGCTCCTCCACATGCTTCAAGATGTGAAATGGTATCTTGCTCTTCCACTCCTCCAGGACTACCAAATTTAACAAATCCTGAAATGTGGAGGTCTCTGTAGCCTCTAACCACTTCTTAAAAACCTAAGCTTTTCTTGAGCAAACTCAACAAAGGTGTGGGAAAATGGTTTTAGTTAGTTTACAGAAACTTCTGCCGGTATCCATCTGGCGTGATAGCATAAGAGGTGAGGATATTCTTTTTTACGTTATCATAGTCATCAGTCTGGTCTAAGCAGTTATAAACTCTACGAGCCTTACCATATAATTTAGGAACTAACACTGACACCCACTGGTCCTTTGGCCACTCATTCTTCCCGGCTATTTTCTCAAAAGTCCTAAATGACCCGTCCATATCGGATTCATCAAACCCGGGAACAAGGGAAGAAGCAGTAGCAGGGTTAAAAGCAGCTAGTTTCTCTCTTAATGCCACTTCCTTTGATCTAAACTCCGATGTTAAGGTGACTTCTATCTCTCTTACCTGTAGTTCTTTCAGTCTAACCTCCTGCTCCAACTTGGCCCGTTCCATCATTTCCTCATGCTCCAACTTGGCCTGTTCCGACCTTCCCTCATACTCCAACTTGTGCTCCAACTTGGCCTGTTCCGACTCCTGCTCCAACTCGAGTTCTTTCATTTTGATTTGGAACTCGAACCTAGCTCGTTCCAGTTCTAAGGCGTCTATTCGTTGTGTTTCTTGTTGAGGGCTAGCCAGACCTGAAGCAACTTCTGAGTGAGGAGGGGTGGTGGATAGTGGTTGAAGTTTCTTGGACATGGGCGTTAATCTGTCAACAGCGGATTCTTTTAAAACTTCATGTTGAAACAGCACTTCAATCACATGATTTTTTAACATTTCCTTAGTCAGTTGCTGTGAAAATGGGATATTATAATAGTTGGCTATTTCTTTCCATTCTTTCTTCAGGATATTAACACGTAATTTAGCTACGGAAGGATTTTCAATAAAATCCTGGAGATCAAAACCTGAGGTGGCCATTGTTAAGAAAAATAGGATAAATTAACTAATGGTCCAAAGATAAGATAAGTGGATAACCTAGAAAATATCACGGCAGTGGATAACCAGAAAGTCCCGAAAACTAACGTTATACCTAGGAAATTACACTTATGATTATTGTTCTTCTGAGAAGATCCTTAGATAAGGATAAGAGACTTGAAAGAGGTAGGGCGTATTACGGCATTAATATAAAGATCCGGATTAACAACCCTGATAAATGGTATGATTGACCCTGAATGAGATAATGAGAAGAACAATAATTGAGGCTTTATAATTATGGGGTCCTGGTAGAGCGGGCGTCCCAAGATATCACTTCACCGTAAACTAGTGACTATGGAACAGCCTACTCTGGGTGAGGGTACGGCATTAAACAGATCCGGATTCTTCCCTACACTCGATAAGACTTACTACACAACTGCCACGTGTAATAACAGGTAAGCCTTATGACACTTGGAACCTAATATCCTACGTCTGTCACTCTTACTGTACGATAATACCAATATATGCAAACACATATGAAGGAAACTTTAAACCACCGTAAAGCAATTGTGAACAGAAGTGACTGGGAGGAATAATTAACACTGAGTAACAAGGGAGGAAGGAATATGGTACTTAAGGTCGTGTCCTGTCACGGTCGCCATTTGTTACGAGTTGGGGATTTAGAATATAGTTATACGTCTACCCAGATCCCAACAGGTAACAACAATAAAAAACAAAGACAATCGGACTATAAAAGGGTAGACAAAGGATGCGAGTTTTCGTTGTATATAATAGAGTACCATAAATCCCTTAACAAAATATTCAGCTTAAAATTACCCTTAACCAAACTTAACCTAAACATTAACAGTATATACATATTAATAAACATAAAACAATCTCGAAAGCAAGTGGACGTGGGGAAATTAATACAAGAGATACTAGTACTTAAGTGAGGAGCTGAGATGGCTGACGAGTAAGGCTGAGTATTGTAGAAGACGGTAGGTAGTCACTGCACGTACGTAGGTTTAGAGGATAGATGATCCTGTGGTCACTTCCCAGAGCCAAGTGCTCTCTCCTCAATTGGAGGTGACGCAACAACCAGGATAGGGAGAAGGAAACCTCGGTGGTAACTAAGACGAGTCATACTCGTGTCTCGTCCCTAGATGCGTTGCTCGTGGTGCTGGGTAGGTATCAGGACAATAGATGGCGTGCTTCGTAGTGCTGGGTGGAGGGTTCGTAACACTATATACGACACAGATAGCACTACAGATAAAATTAAGAGACGCATGTAAGGAAGCAAACAATAAAAATGGAATGATATTATAATGGCGGCTGACATGACTAAAGACAAAAAACATTTTGGACTTCCATAAACAAGATGAGGGGCACAACAAGCAAAAACACCATACATTAAAGACCAAAATGGAACAAAATTGCACGAGGAAAATGAACAAGAGTCAGCATTCAAAAGGGAATGGGTAAAAGTTTTTAAAATATCAGATGAGGAAAATGAAGATTTTGATAGTGAACACGAAGAAAGGATAGAAGAAGAAATGGGAAGACAAATACATAGAATCACCCCAAGGCAATATATAGACTATAACTTATTACCTAATAATCAAATAATAACCATGGGAGAAATGATGCACTGTCTGAGGAAATTTAAGGAAAAAGCCCCCGGGCTCACAGGTATTACACGAAATATGATCATGAATCTACCTGAAAACATTTTAAAAACACTATTAAACATTTATAACGCATGCTTAATAACTGGTTACTTTCCAGACAAACTAAAATATGCTAAAATGATATTTATTCCTAAGGAGGGTAAGGACAATAAGGAAATATTAAACTACAGGCCAATATCTTTGTTAGAAATTACCGGGAAACTATTGGAAAAATTTTTAAATTCAAGACTTATAGCCTTTTTAACACAACATGGGAAAACTAACAACAGACAACATGGATTTATGCCCAATAGAAATACCCTAACTGCAATAGCTATAATAACGGAAATAATTGCAATAGAAAAAAGCAAGGGTAACCAGATCAATATAATTTTAAGGGATGTTTCTAAGGCTTTTGATAAAGTTGGGCATTTAGGCTTGAAATATAAAATATTAAAACTGGGACTTAACGAATACATACTAAGAGCAATGGCAGCCCCAGATGGGAAACTAGAATTCAAATTGGAAACTTTTTAGGAACTATGTTTAATCTTGAGAGTGGAGTACCTCAAGGAGGATGCCTTTCTCCAACACTATATACAATTTATACTTCAGACACACCTCAACCTACCCCTTTAGTGAATATGTAATGTTTTGCTGATGATATTACTCAAATAGTATCATGCAGGAAAATCAACTCAATTTATGGCACTCTACACGTGGTAAGAACACGATAAAAAGCATAATGATTTTGAAAAAATGGAAAATCCAGGACAAATAAAGAACAAATTCGAATATACCAATAGCCAAGATTAAACAAGTCAGTAATAGTCGACCAGGAACTATACCCATACGACACTGGTAGGATGCTTGGATTAAAACTAACAAAAAGAGGATATATAACATACTTAAAAGATAAAGAACGACAGGCAGAATAAGATTATCAAAAATAAAACGCTTTAAGAACCTTAGCATTAATAACAAAGAAAAATTTATATTACTTATGTCAAATCAATTATGGACTACCCACCCATCCCATTGAACACCCTTAAATAAACGATGCATTAAAGGTTACAAACAGTACAAAATATAGCCTCAGATTTATATATAACATAAAATATACCAGACCACATCAATAATGAGGCAGCTACACAGAGCAAACCTCTTAGCAATCAATGTAGATATACACAACAAAGCTGTAAATATTTGGAAAAAGTGACTGAACTTAACACGAAACATATATCAAAACTGGAAAAATAATATAGACAGGAAAAAGTAATTGAACCACCTCCTGCCTCAATATACACATTTCTACATAAAACATTACTAGAGGAATAAAGATGAGAGTGACCAACCAGCTCCACTAAGAACCTGGCATACAGTGTACCTTTAGACTAACACAACTAACACTTAACTAACACCAAAAAAAAATGTGACTACCCTCCCAGTTACACAAGGACCTGGGCGGGCTCACTAACTCCAACAATAACAAAAATAATAATAATAAGCAGCATTATATAAATAAACCAATATTAATACAAGGTCTGACGACAAGGAGCAGAAACAAAGACAAAAACATAATAAGAAAGATGAAGCGATCTGGTTGAGCCCAGATTCTTTCTACTCTACTGTATTCAGTTTCACCACCTTTTCTTCCAATTCCTAATAATCTTCTTTCACCTCTTAACCTAATGACTTCGTATCGTATCATTTATCTAGCCTAAACTGTTTAGCCTGACGTAGAGTTTTTTAATAAATCTGGTGATATGGAACCACA
Source organism: Homarus americanus (assembly GCF_018991925.1). Classification (NCBI taxonomy): domain Eukaryota; kingdom Metazoa; phylum Arthropoda; class Malacostraca; order Decapoda; family Nephropidae; genus Homarus; species Homarus americanus. The sequence goes on from NW_024751991.1 coordinate 46,415, forward strand.
CAACCCCCCTTAACCTGGGATAATGCAATCAAATGGATAATTGCTAACTATTCTCAGAGATAATGCAATCAAATGGTTAGTTGCTAACCGGGGCTGCGCCCCCGGACTAGATACTGTATTTGGTCATGATGAATTGTTTTATTAGACTATAAGAAATCCTCTTCCTTCTTGTATTGGCAAGGGGAGTTTGCTTTAACTTAGATATGCTAGCCTAAGTAAAATTAGATGCCCCTTCCTTATTGGTGTTGTCGATGGCACAGCACAGCACAGCACCGTGCCTATGACGAAATCAACTTCATTAAACTCAACTCATACTTCAAATGCACCAAGAGAACTTGCACACCCGAATGGGAGACCGTCAGAGTCAATCGAGGGTCGATTTAATAGCACTACGAAACTTGCACCCAGATGGGGAAGACCGTCAAGAATCAATCGGGGTCGATTTGATAACATACTACAGAAACACGCAGATAGGGAACCGTCAAAGAATCAATCGGGGTCGATTTGATAGCATACTACAGAAACTTGCACACCAGATGGAAGACCGTCAAAATCAATCAGGGGTGGTTATGTATACTACAGAAACTTGCACACCGAATGGGAGACCGTCAAGAATCCAATCAGAGGTCGATTTAATAACATACTAGAAACTTGCACACCCGAATAGAGACCGTCAAAAAAAAGTCAATCAGGGGGTCGATTTGCTCAACATACTACGAAACTTGCACGAATGGAGACCGTCAAGTCAATCAGGGATCGATTTGATAACATACCAAAGAAGTTCCACACCCGCATGGGAGACCGTCAGAGTCAATCGGGGGACGATTTAATAGCATACTACAGAAGCTTGCACACCCGAATGGGAGACCGTCAACGTCAATCGGGGGTCGATTTAATAGCATACTACAGAAACTTGCACACCCGAATGGGAGACCCTCAAAGTCAATCGGGGATCGATTTGATAGCATACCACAGAAACTTGCACACCCGAATGGGAGACCGTCAAAGTCAATCGGGGGTCGATTTAATAGCATACTACAGAAACTTGCACACCCGAATGGGACACCGTCAAAGTCAATCGGGGGTCGATTTGATAGCATACTACAGAAACTTGCACACCCGAATGGGAGACCGTCAAAGTCAATCGGGGATCGATTTGATAGCATACCACAGAAACTTGCACACCCGAATGGGAGACCGTCAAAGTCAATCGGGGGTCGATTTAATAGCATACCACAGAAACTTGCACACCCGAATGGGAGACCGTCAAAGTCAATCGGGGGTCGATTTGATAGCATACTACAGAAACTTGCACACCCGAATGGGAGACAGTGAAAGTCAATCGGGGGTCGATTTAATAGCATACTACAGAAACTTGCACACCCGAATGGGAGACAGTCAAAGTCAATCGGGGGTCGATTTAATAGCATACTACAGAAACTTGCACACCCGAATGGGAGACCGTCAAAGTCAATCGGGGGTCGATTTGATAGCATACTACAGAAACTTGCACAATGGGGGAACAGTAAAATCAATCGGGGTCGATTTAATAGCATACTAGAAACACACACCAATGAGACACAAAGTCAATCGGGGTCGATTTAATACTACCAGAAAAGTTCCACACCCGCATGGGAGACCGTCAAAGTGAATCGGGGGTCGATTTGATAGCATACTACAGAGAACTTGCACACCCGAATGGGAGACCGTCTAAGTCTATCGGGGGTCGATTTAATAGCATACTACAGAAACTTGCACACCCGAATGGGAGACAGTCAGGGTCAATCGGGGGTCGATTTAATAGCATACTACAGAAACTTGCACACCCGAATGGGAGACCGTCAAAGTCAATCGGGGGTCGATTTGATAGCATACTACAGAAACTTGCACACCCGAATGGGAGACCGTCAAAGTCAATCGGGGGTCGATTTGATAGCATACTACAGAAACTTGCACACCCGAATGGGAGACAGTGAAAGTCAATCGGGGGTCGATTTAATAGCATACTACAGAAACTTGCACACCCGAATGGGAGACAGTGAAAGTCAATCGGGGGTCGATTTAATAGCATACTACAGAAACTTGCACACCCGAATGGGAGACCTTCAAAGTCAATCGGGGGTCGAGTTAATAGCATACTACAGAAACTTGCACACCCGAATGGGAGACCGTCAAAGTCAATCGGGGGTCGATTTGATAGCATACTACAGAAACTTGCACACCCGAATGGGAGACAGTCAAAGTCAATCGGGGGTCGATTTAATAGCATACTACAGAAACTTGCACACCCGAATGGGAGACCGTCAAAGTCAATCGGGGGTCGAGCATACTTTACAAAATGATCCGAGAATCTGCACACACACCGAGTGGGAGACGGTGATGAAAACGTCCGCCCTTATATGTTCGATTGCACTATTTTACTATATTAAGGGGAGAGGGTGCCTTCGCACACATATTCGGTGTGAAATATCTTCCGCCCCCCAGCGGAGCGCTTCGGCGCCTCTGCGAAGCAAAGCGCGGCATTCAAAAACAACAACCAAAATTGCCGTCGCTTTCCCTTCCCTGCCCTGCAATGGCTGGAGCAGCAGCAGCAGAGAGAAAAATAGTCTCATGGGGTCAGAGGAATGGCAGTGGAGCGCGATCTATGAATTTCACTAGCCAGGTCTGTCTCCCAATTGAACATTATTACTCTCTCGGCGCACGTCGCCACCACGGTTTCCCGACAGCAGCAGCATCATGATGTTGCGTCTATTGTAAGTCCGGAACCGGGTTATTCGGCTGTTCGCGAACAGTCGGGTTTTAACCTTGCCTAACAAACGATCAAACAACTTCCACTCTCGAGGTGCGGTACGGTGACTGTCCTATCGTCCGCTCTTGTACTGGATTGCACTATTTCACTATATTGGAGAGGTGCCTTCACACCCTATTCGGTGTGAATATCTTCCGCCCCCAGCGCGCGCCCTCTGGAAATAAAGCATTCAAAAACAACAACCAAAGTTGCATCGCTTTCCTTCCCTGCCCTGCAATGGCTGGAGCAGCAGCAGCAGCAGAAGAAAGAGAGAGAAAATAGTCTCATAGGGTCAGAGGAATGGCAGTGGAGCGCGATCTATGAATTTCACTAGCCAGGTCTGTCTCCCAATTGAACATTATTACTCTCTCGGCGCGCACGTCGCCACCACGGTTTCCGCGACAGCAGCAGCATCATGATGTTGCGTCTATTGTAAGTCCGGAACCGGGTTATTCGGCTGTTCGCGAACAGTCAGGTTTTAACCTTGCCTAACAAACGATCAAACAACTTCCACTCTCGAGGTGCGGTACGGTGACTGTCCTATCGTCCGCTCTTGTATGCTGGATTGCACTATTTCACTATATTAAGGGGAGAGGGTGCCTTCACACACATATTCGATGTGAAATATCTTCCGCCCCCCAGCGGAGCGCTTCGGCGCCTCTGCGAAGCCAAACGCGGCATTCCAAAACAACAACCAAAATTGCCGTCGATTTCCTCTCCCTGCCCTGCAATGGCTGGAGCAGAAGGAGAGCGAGAGAGAGAATAGTCTCATTGGGTCAGAGGAATGGCAGTGGAGCGGGCTAATGGCGAGTAGGCTCGCGATCTATCAATTACACTAGCCAGGTCGCTCTCCCTATTGAACATTATTACTCTCTCTCGGCGCACACGTCGCCACTGCGGTTTCCGCGACAGCAGCAGCAGCAGCATCATGATGTTGCATCCACCAATTAGTCCGGAACCGGGTTATTCGGCTGTCTGCGAACAGTCCGGTTTTAACCTTACCCAACAAACAACATCCACTCTCGAGGTGCGGTATGGTGAATGTCCTATCGTCCGACCTTGTATGCTGGATTGCACTATTTCACTTTATTAAGGGGAGAGGGTGCCTTCACACACATATTCGGTGTGAAATATCTTCCGCCCCCCAGCGGAGCGCCTCTGTGAAGCAAAGCGCGGCATTCAAAACAACAACCATAATTGCCGTCGCTTCCCTGCCCTGCAATGGCTGGAGCAGAAGGAGAGAGATTTTAGTCTCATTGGATCAGAGGAATGGCAGTGGAGTGGGCTTATGGCGAGTAGCCTCGCGCTCTATCAATTACACTTGCCAGGTCTCTCTTCCGTTTGGACATTATTTACTCCGTCTCTCTCTCGGCGCACACGTCGCCACCCTACTAGTTTCCTTCACAGCATATGCTGCGGCCTTTCAGTCCGGGCTCCCCTTCGCCTTGCTGTCTGCCCAACTTAGCGGACTTGCGTTGGCTGATCACCCCGTCTTCGCGTCTGTGCCGGCCTTCAATGCAGCGCCCAACCGTCTCTTGACCGAGATTCATTGCACTATTCCACGCGCAAACGGCTACCCTAAATGTGCATAGACAACGCTCATGGTTCAACACGACCAGGGCGCAGTCTGGGAGCCGAGTATACTAAAAAGAGAGTTTAGCAGCCAAAACTCGTCAAAGCACACGTTGAGTTACCCCATCACCTAACAACGATGATGGCGGTTCCCACCCGTGAAATACACAACCTAACCAATATTGGGCGACGATGGCGCTCATGAGCCCACGTCCCCACAAACAGTAAGAGAAAGAGAGAGAGGAGGAGATGGGCCAATGTGCGGTCCCTCGCCCAATGTCTTATGCCTCGCTGGGGCAAAGAGAAGAGAAGAGGAGCGGATAAGGGAGGAGATTGGCCAACGTGCGGTCCCTCGCCCAATGTCGGCTGCCTCGCTGGAGCTGGGTAAAGAGGAGAGGAGCGGATAAGGGAGGAGATTGGCACACACGGTGGCGCTGCCGGCGCCGAGGATAGCAAGAGAAGGTGCAGTTTGATCTGATCATCTGGTTTGCTATTTCTCTAAGGCCAACGTGCGGTCCCTCGCCCAATGTCGGCTGCCTCGCTGGGGCAAAGAGAAGAGGAGAGGATAAGGGAGGAGATTAGCACACACGGTGGCGCTGCCGGCGCCGAGGATAGCGAGAGAAGGTGCAGTTTGATCTGATCATCTGGTTTGCTATTTCTCTAAGGCCAACGTGCGGTCCCTCGCCCAATGTCTTCTGCCTCGCTGGGGCAAAGAGAAGAGAAGAGGAGCGGATAAGGGAGGAGATTCGCCAACGTGCGGTCCCTCGCCCAATGTCGGCTGCCTCGCTGGAGCTGGGGCAAAGAGGAGCGGATAGGGGGGGAGATTGGCACACACGGTGGCGCTGCCGGCGCCGAGGATAGCAAGAGAAGGTGCAGTTAGATCTGATCATCTGGTTTGCTATTTCTCTAAGGCCAACGTGCGGTCCCTCGCCCAATGTCTTCTGCCTCTCTCTCAATCTCACTATTTTGGCCGCCGTGATAGGCGCCGCCAACAGCAGCAGCTACCTGGTTGATCCTGCCAGTAGTCATATGCTTGTCTCAAAGATTAAGCCATGCATGTGTAAGTACAAGCCGATTTAAAGCGAAACCGCGAATGGCTCATTAAATCAGCTATGTTTCATTGGATCTGTAAACCCACTTACTTGGATAACTGTGGCAATTCTAGAGCTAATACATGCAATTGGTCTCTGACCGCAAGGGAAGAGCGCTTTTATTAGTTCAAAACTGGTCGGGCCCTGGTCCGTAACCCACCTGTGGTGAATCTGAATAACTTCGGGCTGAGCGCACGGTCTCCGCACCGGCGCCGCTTCTTTCAAGTGTCTGCCTTATCAGCTTTCGATTGTAGGTTATGCGCCTACAATGGCTATAACAGGTAACGGGGAATTAGGGTTCGATTCTGGAGAGGGAGCCTGAGAAACGGCTACCACATCTAAGAAAGGCAGCAGGCACGCAAATTACCCACTCCCGGCACGGGGAGGTAGTGACGAAAAATAACGATGCGAGTCTCATCCGAGGCCTCGCAATCGGAATGAGTACACTTTAAATCCTTTAACGAGTATCCATTGGAGGGCAAGTCTGGTGCAGCAGCAGCAGTGGTACCAGCTCCAATAGCGTATATTAAATTTGTTTCTTGGTTAAAAAGCTCGTGGTTGGATCTCAGTTCCGGACTAATTTTGCTTGAAATTGTTTTACTATCACGCTCGAACTTAACCGCCCGCTTGGCTTTCGCCGCGGGACATACTCTTTGTCAGTGTCGAGTGGCAGAAGGATTTACTTTAGAAAAAAAAATTAAAGAGTGCTCAGAGCAGGCTATTTGAATGACGAATGGTGATGCATGGAATAATGAATAGGACCTCGGTTCTGTTTTGTTGGTTTTCAGAGACCAGAGTATGATAATGGGTGGCGGGGCATTCGGTATTCACGGCTAGCTAGAGTGAGTATGGACCGTCATAGAACTCTCGCAACATTGCCAAGGATGTTTTCATTAATCAGAACGAAAGTTAGAGGTTAAAGGCGATCCAGAATGCCGCCTAGTTCTAACCCTCACTTGATGCCAACTAGTCGCGGCGTTATTCCCATGACCGGCGGGCGGCTTCGAAACCAAAGTCTTTGGGTTCCGGGGAAAGTATGGTTGCAAAGCTGAAACTTAAAGGAATTGACGGAAGGGCACCACCAGGAGTGGAGCCTGCGGCTTAATTTGACTCAACACGGGAAACCTCACCAGGCCCAGACACCGGAAGGATTGACAGATTGAGAGCTCTTTCTCGATTCGGTGGGTGGTGGTGCATGGCCGTTCTTAGTTGGTGGAGCGATTTGTCTGGTTAATTCCGATAACGAACGAGACTCTGGCCTACTAAGTAGTCGACGGATCTCCAGAAAATGGTGTCCAGTTCGCAACTTCTTCTTAGAGGGATAAGCGGCAATTCTAGCCGCGCGAGATTGAGCAATAACAGGTCTGTGATGCCCTTAGATGTTCTGGGCCGCACGCGCGCTACACTGAAGGGATCAACGAGTTTTCCCCCTCCGAGAGGAGCGGGTAACCCGTTCAAAGCCTTTCTTGATAGGGATTGGGGCTTGCAATTGTTTCCCATGAACGAGGAATTCCCAGTAAGTGCAAGTCATCAGCTTGCGCTGACTACGTCCCTGCCCTTTGTACACACCGCCCGTCGCTACTACCGATTGAATGATTTAGTGAGGCCTTCGGACTGGCGCTCTTGGATTGTCGGCCCCGTTGGCCGCGAGGGTTTTCTGGGGTCGTCGCCTCGAGCTGACGGAAAGATGTCCAAACTTGATCATTTAGAGGAAGTAAAAGTCGTAACAAGGTTTCCGTAGGTGAACCTGCGGAAGGATCATTAACAGAGAGAAAGAGAACGGGGCGCTCTTAAAACTACTACTACTCTCCTGATTTGGGCGGTCTCGGGCTCTGCTCTGGCAACTCCAGCAGCGAAAGAGGACAATCCAGGCCCCCGCACCAAAAATAGGTACCACCACGCTGTAGGTGGACCACACTCGGGCGAGAGCGCGAAGACCGGAGGAGGAGGACGGACGGGGCTTTGGACGGCTGCCCGTCCGTTCCTTACTACCGGCGAATAAGCCTCTTGACCCAAAAAGAGTGAAATTCAAGTGTCAAAAAACAACAAGTCGTCGTAAGCCCAAACCTAAACTTGGGCTATGTCTGTAAAACCCTTTCATTGGGGCCTAGGCCTGTGATGGTTAGTAGCAAAAAAAGACCAAATGGCAAATACACAGCGCTCTTAGCGGGATCACTCGGCTCGTGGGTCGATGAAGACCGCAGCAAACTGCATGTCGGTATGTGAATCGCAAGAATACCAGATACATCGACAAGTTGAGCGCATATTGCGGCGGCGGCAGCCATATGAGCTTGTCGCCGCCACTCCTCTACGAGGGTCGGAAATATACATCCATCGGTTGCTGCGAGTTCGGTGCCTGCTGACTGTCTCCCCGACACGAGGGTAACCCGAACCGAGCTTCCGCCTTGGGGTTTAATCGCCCGCGCCTTGCGCGAGGCGTGCCCTTAAAAACAAGCAAGCCTATCACTAGCAAGTCCATGGACTTGGCGCACCCACATTCAACCACAACAAAGCGACAGTTGTCGCCCTCGCAAATAACTGGAGGCGGCGCTCTTTTGCCTGCTGTCCACAGAGACACGAATGGCCGTCGGCCGCTCATGGCTGATGCTGCACATATTCTAAGAGGCACTCCATCCCACGAAGAGGAAACGAAACCGGGTCGGATATCTTTTAAGTAAGCCCCGCCGGAATTTCGTCTATCACCTCGAAAAGAGTGCTTGGCATGCATTGCAGTGGAACCTAAATTGATGAGTGCGCCTGGGCCCGCAGTCTACCATGTAGTGGTGCAGGCAGAGAGATGAGAATGCTTGGGTGACGCCGTGCTCTTCCTCACGCGCTCCTCCACCCTCTCCCACGGTCAGAGGCGGTGTGGGCGTTCTCTTTGAGAGTTCGCCACGAGTCCACGTCTATCTCATGACTGGGAGGGAGGCAGGGGGAGTTCTCTCTAAACGCGTTAAAGACGGTGTTGCGCCTCATAACGGCGCTCGCCGGGATAGAGCACTAGTTCTGCAGCCGGAAAGGCCGCTCACGCCAATTAATACTGCGACTCTCGCTCTCTTTCTCCGGATAAGCAAGTGCCACTGCTGTGGCATGCGGGAACGGGGAAAGAGGTCAAAGTTTAAGCGGCAAAGGTGCGGCCGAGTAAGGGCGGAACACGAGCGTATATGCATTAAAACTGTGTGTGTATATGACTCTGCGAGAGATGTTCTGCTGGAACACTTTTCCTATTGGCTATTTACCACTCAATGAGAAGGAACGGAGTCAGGGGTGGGAGTGCCGGCGCCATGGGCGCTGGTACCCCCGCGACAAGCCCCTCAAACCTTCCTGCCTGGTAATGTCGGTGGTGAAGAAAGTCGGTGGCAGAGCGTCTTCCGCTTCGTGGTTGGGGAACTTGTTCCCCCTAAGGATGATGAGACCACGATCGACCTCGTAGTAGGAGAGAGCTACCCGCCAAATTTAAGCATATTAATAAGCGGAGGAAAAGAAACCAACAGGGATTCCCTTAGTAAGGGCGACTGAACCGGGAAAAGCCCAGCGCATAACCTCGATGTCTTCGGGCACGAGGGGTGTTGCGTTTCAGAGGGTCCAGCACGCCGTCCCATACCGTCTAAGTCAAGCTTGAAAGCGGCCACTGCCCATGGAGGGTGACAGGCCCGTATGGCGGCGCCCGTGAGGGTACAGATGGGACGGTCGGAAGGGGCCTCTCTGTAGAGTCGGGTTGCTTGAAAGTGCAGCCCAAAGCAGGTGGTAAACTCCATCTAAGGCTAAATATGACCACGAGACCGATAGCGAACAAGTACCGTGAGGGAAAGTTGAA
>NW_024751992.1:0-25344 GCF_018991925.1 Homarus americanus
GGAACGTGGGTGTCATATTGCTTGACAGGAGGTACAGGGTGTCATATAGTTTGACAGGAGGAACATGGGTGTCGTATAGCTTGACAGGAGGAACATGGGTGTCATATAGCTTGACAGGAGGAACATAGGTGTCGTATACCTTGACAGGAGGAACATGGGTGTCATATAGCTTGACAGGAGGAACATGGGTGTCATATAGCTTAACAGGAGGAACATGGGTGTCATATAGCTTGACAGGAGGAACATGGGTGTCATATAGCTTTACAGGAGGAACATGGGTGTCATATAGCTTGACAGGAGGAACATGGGTGTCATATAGCTTGACAGGAGGAACATGGGTGTCATATAGCTTGACAGGAGGAACATGGGTGTCATATAGCTTGACAGGAGGACCATGGGTGTCATATTGCTTGACAGGAGAAACATAGGTGTCATATAGCTTGACAGTAGGAACATGGGTGTCATACAGCTTGACAGTAGGAACATGGGTGTCATATAGCTTGACAGTAGGAACATGGGTGTCATACAGCTTGACAGTAGGAACATGGGTGTCATACAGCTAGACAGTAGGAACATGGGTGTCATATAGCTTGACAGTAGGAACATGGGTGTCATATAGCTTGACAGTAGGAACATGGGTGTCATATAGCTTGACAGTAGGAACATGGGTGTCATATAGCTTGACAGGAGGAACATAGGTGTTATTCACATCTTGACGGCGATATTAATTCTCCTGCTAAAACTTAATTAGGAAAAAAAATCACTTTGTTACGATTTATTACTAAATATTTCTCTTGAAGTTTTTGTTGATCTTAGTACTTGTTAATTTGTTTACTGTCCGTGTAGCTTATTCTTAACATTCACCTATAACACCACACATCAAAGGCCTCCACAACCTGGTGTCTGCTGAAAGTGTCCACGGCTCTGACCCATACATCAGTCCTGGCCATATATAGCCTTTCAGCAGACTTTTTCTCAAGATGAAGTTAATGTTCCTGTTAATTAGGTCTTTTAGATTATTATATGGTTTTACTTGACCTATTCTTGTTATGTCTTCTATACGTCTACCATCAGAGTTAATGCTACTTCTTAAACACACGCAGTTTTTACTTGTTTCTCTTACCTGCCATATTTTTATTTTATTTTAGGATTTATGACCATTTTCGAGACCAGCGTTACTTTAGTCTTTACAGCATAAGATCTTAACCCATATTCGTCATTTTTGTTTCCAATAATCTGTTCACCAGTTTTTATAATGTCTTCAGTGATTGATTGATTGATTGATTGATTGATTGATTGATGTTTGTTGCGTTTATGTCAACTCGATCCTCTCTCCATTGTTACTCTCTTGTCTGGTGATCTATAGTGAACAGTAATCTCTCTGTCAGTCTATCTATCTATCTATCTATCTATCTATCTATCTATCTATCTATCTATAAAGGCAACGTAGTGGAGGAGATTTTCCCCAGGACCTTGACATCACGAGTTGTAGTGTTTCATTGTTGTCATCTTATACCTGTGTCACCTAGGCTGATGGCAGTGAAGGTAATTACTTGTTTGAGAAGGTAATTTGCGTACCTGGAGGCTAACCTTCCTAGTTATAGTGAACTTTCCTGATCATGAGCTAAGGTGTTGGTCAAGACTTTACATTAAAAAGTTTAATTCTTCCTTTTGTTGGTCAGGTCAACGTTTAGAACCATTCCGGGATACAGGAGGTTAGGCGCCGCCATCTTGTTGACGTCTCGGGTCACGACATGGCCGGCCGCCCACAGTGCCAACATGTTTACCAACTATACGGTGGTGGCACTCATTCTACAGGGGTTCCATAAATTGTTTGACCCATTTTAAAATTAACAATCTTGACAGATAATTCCTGGATATTTATGGACACTGTATGACTCTAGCATACGTACAGTAATACTGTACGTATACTGTACTACAGTATACTTGTGGTCGTGTGTCATTTATCAACATTATTCCCTAATTATATCATAATGTTAACTATACAGGGACGTGTTTATTTATGCAACTGAAAAAAATGGCTTTGATGTGTGGAATTTTTTTTCAAAGTAAATAGAAAATTTGGTCATGTTTTTGTCTCTGATATATACAAAAAGGTGGTATTTTTTAAAGTTATATATAGAAAAGAAGTCTTATTTTCCCCCAGCTTATTTATAGAGAAAAGTCTTATTTTCTCAGGGTAATATATTGAAAAAGTCTTTATTTTTTCCCAATTGAAATATAGAAGAATAGTCGTATTTTTCTTCAGGTGATAACATAGAAAAGAAGTAAAATTTTACCAGCTTAAATACAGAGAAACACAGTTGTATTTTTTCCCAGATGATATAATCAATGGTTGTTCTCAGTAAGTAGAATCTCTCCTGACTTACAACGACCGTACTAAGCGAGAGAATACAACTGCCTAGATGGTACACCACTAAACGCTGCTGCCGGCAAAAACTGGGGAGACACGAAATCTGTCACTAAAGTTGTTTTTTTGCAGAACTCAGATCAATTATTCATCAACTCTAAAAATCCTCACCATGAGTCTGGTCAAACACGAGTGGTAAGGGAGGCAGAGAAGGTTAGGTGAGTAACAGCAGCACCAGAGATTATTAATATTAACCATATCACATCAAGAACTCTAACCCTATACTGATCTTTGTATATAGGCAGAAGTATAAGATCATTTAATCGATCTGAAGTAACCCGGCCTACAGGTCCTCTCTCGCTATACATCAGAACTAATAGAGTCAAACTAAGATCATCCCACAGCCACCATATATGTGTTGTGGAGGAAGTTATGAAGTTGCTGCTCTCCTTTGGGTGATGGAGGTTGCTGCTAGCGGGGAAGAAGTTATATATCGTTAACTTTATTGTCAATGATCTGTGCAGCATTAGTTGATGACTGTCTGTGAGGGCTGTTGCTACAAAGGCCAGCCATGTGAATGCCCTGAAAATCGAAACAAATGTGTTGTGTTGCAGCACGTCTGTTGTGACGGTACAGTAAACGAAGCCTCAAGTCATCCGAGTGTGTGAACAATACAGAGCTCCAGACACTCGAGGTCTTCTGTGTGTCTGTTAACAAGGCTAGATTTAAGAGGTTCCTGTATGAGAAGTGGAGTGAGGAGCAGCTGCTGGCGCCAACTTGTCTGATCCTAACTGGTGGCGTCAAGGAAATAAAAAAAAATGCTTCTTAACACTTAAATGTAGTATTTTATACTTGTTCTTTTAAACAATCAAACAGCCTTTTGTTTTTGCCCCGACTCTGTATTTATTGATATTGTTGTTTGTTATCAAAACAATGTTCACTTCTTTATCTCATTATTAGGAATATTCACTGGTAACTGAACAACTCTGTCCCTTTACGTTCTGCTCTGAGGATGGAGCGAGTGATGTCCCGAAACGTATGTTAATTGTTTATAGCAGCGATGTAGCGTGTGACTCGGGCCTCACAGAGAGGTTGTTAATATCAAATGTTCAGTATCAAAGTAATATCTAGGTAATGACGTAATAGCTTGGTCGTAAACGGTAAGAGTGAGTCCTTATCAATGTTGTTTTGACGGTGAGGTCTGGTGAAATGTCAGGGAGTTGCAATTCTTCCTTTATTAGAATATTTTGATCATTTACAGCTTGTGAGTCATTGTGGGTTATACAGCTGTGTTAGAGGGTCTGGCTCCTTGGGGAAACACGGTATTTCGTAATTGTTTTATAGCCTATTTTATTGTTATCCAATGTCAAGTCCTTCTCGTTCAAGAAGCCATGAAAATTTGAAGAACATTCACTGCAGTGTTTGGATGAGCAATCCGTTCCCAAGTTGATCTTAAGAAGGAATAAAAAAAAATCCTAAACATTCAAAAGGCTGGTATTTGGACGTTGCTATTGGAGGCATAATGTGTTGTCTAATGGTAGACCCTGCTGACATATGACATCAAAAAATTTGTGACCAAGTCCCAGGTTGCTAATCTGACTTCCTGCCTCATTTACACACAATTGCAGGGTCTCAATTGTTTCTCTTCCGTTGACAACACAACATACATATATCGTTTCTAACACTTGATATGCTATATTTTATCTATTTATATATTTGTTTATGGTGTACCACCCCCAACACCGATATGGGTCGGTGACCTGTGTCTGGGTGGGCTAAGTTTAGTAAACAAAAAATTGCAGTCCAGCGGAACACTTGATAACCCTTTGCGGAACTCTGGGATACTGCGGAACACTCTTTTGACATCACTGAGTCCTAGATTATACTAATCTCAAACAACACGCCTTAATATTGATTGGAACTAATTAGAGAAGTAAAAACAACTGCTCATTAATCTCTTGGAGTAACAACAATAACCTTAGTCATCACCAGAAGCAATAACCCAACTTGGGCTGTAACACTGAGCTGTTCTTTACCACATGTTGTCTGCCTAAGTTGTGATCCTAGAGTCAAGTAGATATTATTTCTATAAGCCAACCTTCCACAGCACTCCAGGCCTGTTTCCACACACACACACACACACACACACACACACACACACACACACACACACACACACACACACACACCTGTAAAATGATACCGACAGTCAAAGTTTATCAAGACAGTAATATAAACAAGGTTACCCCCAGTTTCTCACCCCTGTTAAGCGTTGGTTTGATCCAGATAACTTAAACGGGAGAAAATCAAGCTAAATTTTTCCATGTTATGATTTAGAAAGTTTCAGTACTGACAAGACAGACAGACACAGACAGGCAGGCAGGCAGACAGGTAATGGTCATGAGGATTATTACCTACCTGTGGCATTAATGATTTACCTGTTGGCTTTCCTTCCTAGATACATTAACTTTTTTTTTAATCTTGAACCGAAGTGATGATCAAGGCTACACTAAGATGTTACTTTTAGAGATTTTAATTCTTCCTTTTGCTGGTCAGGTCATTATTTCGGATCATTTGGGGATACAGGGGGTCAAGCACCGCCATTTTGTTGATGTCTCGGGTCACGACATGGCCGGCCGCCCACAATGCCACAACACGGAGGAGGGCGGCGGCACTCCTGACCTCTGAGCAATACATAATAATAATAATAATAATAATTAACGGTTTATTGAAAGAGCTTGGCAGCCAGAAGGCTGAAAATATACAGTTACATATTTGGGGAATGGGTTACGAATTACAAATAATATACAAGTGACATAAGTGACACAAATGTGTGTGTGTGTGTGTTAAGCAGTTGAACTAGGCTTATAATTTTCGAGGGTTATAATTAGTTTCAATATCCATCGGTAATATTTACACCTTTATTCAGAAATATCAGGTACAGTGACTTCTAGTGACTTTTACAGTGACTTAAAGTGACACAGTATGGTGCAGCAACCAGTGATTATGGTGTAATATGATACTTCAAGTCTTCCTAGTATAAAAAGATGTTCATTTAAACACTATACATATGAAATTATACACATCTAAAAGGTACAAAGTCAGTTATTGCCACATATTGATACATAATATAGCCATGGGTTATATTTCCTTGTTGTCATATTGGTATTTCTTGCCAAAACAGAATAACTAAGTTATTATAACTTACCTGTGCAAAGAAATGATTATCTTAAGTGGATGGTAAGCTTATTGATGGTAGACATAGATGTTATTGTGATTCATTATAGGTTCTGAGATAATGTTATCGTCATTGTCACTTAACCTCAGTATAATGTGTTAAACCTTAGACTGAAAAATGAATACTTCTGACAAGGTTTCATATGGTATTTCAGGCTACACAAACAGTCTGGAATCTCACAGGAATAACCTTATTCATCAGGCTGATACAATACTTTGGTGACAGAAGAAATTAATCAGTATTTATTATTGAACACACTGACTGGTGTTAAACCTGTGTTAATAATTTGAATCTCGGTTTATTTTGCACCGTGGTTGTCGTAGTGAAAATATTGAATCTAATTTTAATAGAGAAATAGATTTTTTTATGGAAGAGATGGGAATAAATTTATATGAGAATTAGTATGGGAAAGTAAGGGGGTATGCCTATCTAGTTATACAGGTAAAGGTGTGTTTCTGTGTCATGTAAACAGTGATTTGATGTCGTGGTAGTTTATTGTACGAAGATTATTGATCATTAGTGATAAAAATAGTTGTAGGTCGATTTATCTTTCGAGTTGTCATGTTTTTCTCTTTTCTTATCGGGATTCTTATTATTATTTGCAGGTCTGTTATTTTTCATTCACTCTTTCGATCGTTCCTTGTTCATTCTACACTTCATGATATTACGTAAGGTCATTCAATTAGTCACAGAGGAGGTTAGGTTAGGTTAGGTTAGGTAGGTTAGATTAGATTAGGTTAGGTTAGGTTAGGTTAGGTTAGGTTAGTTTAGGCTAGGTAGGTTAGGTTAGCATTCCAATGTTTTGCCTTCAATTAAAAAACAAAATGGGAGAGGGAGGTGGCAGGCAGCTATCAAACAGGGAGGTACTGCCGCCTGGGAAGATATTGAAAGCATAATGTGTTGCAGGGTTTCAATTGTTTATTTTACCATTGACAACAAAACATATATCGTTTCTCACTTTTGATCTGTTTTATTTTGTCCATTTCTGTATTTATTTATGATTTAATTATTTTTTTTTTCGTCTCTTAAGCCTCGATTTCGCTCGATCACCTGAGTCCGGGTAGCCACAGGTGACCCAAGCGGCAGTAACCACATAACATTTTCAAGTAAGTTATTTAATTTAAAAGAAAACAAAATCGTCCTTTACATGCATACGTACTAAGACATGGTCTTAGTACGTCTTGAAAGAGTGTAGGGAACAGATTAACGGACCCCTCGTAAACATATTTACAAAATCATTAGACAGTGGAGTTGTGCCAGACTTGTGGAAACAGGCAAATGTAGTACTCATATTCAAAAAGGGAGACAGAGCATCAGCGTCAAATTACCGGCCGATCAGTTTGACGTCAGTAGTGGGGAAATTTCTTGAATCATTTATAGCAGATAGCATCCGATCGCATCTAGAGAAAAGCAAATTAATCTACGACTCTCAGCATGGGTTTACAAAGGGAAAATCTTGTCTAACAAATCTGCTAACGTTTTTTAGGAAAGTCTTCGAGGTAGTAGATAATGACGAAAATTACGATGTTATTTATTTAGACTTTAGCAAAGCATTTGACAGAGTACCGCATCAGAGGCTTCTAAGAAAAATTAAGGCTCATGGTATCGAGGGGAAAGTTTTAAATTGGATAAAATCATGGCTCACCGATAGAACGCAGAGGGTCAGCGTAGATGGTGTTAAATCTGAGGTGGGGGCCGTGTAACCAGTGGGGTTCCCCAGGGGGTCGATACTAGGCCCCCCTCGCGTTCCATAATCTACATAAACGATTTAGATACTGGGATCAGCAGTGACATGAGACTTAAGTTTGCGGATGACACAGCAAGGCGACAATTAATTCAGGGCAGGATGCAAGCCCATTACCGGGAGGATCTAAATAAACTGCAGGGTGGTCTGAAAAATGGCAAATGAAATTCAACACCAGCAAGTGCAGCGTGCTTAATATTGGAAGAACAAATACTTGTAATGTATACGGCTGTAACAACATATCAACCTAGAAATGCGACTTGTGAAAGAGACCTAGGGGTACTTATGGCCGGACCTACGGCCTAGAAAACAGTGCGTTAATGTTCGAAATAAAGCAAACAGAGTATTGGGTTTTATATCTAGAAGTGTAAGTAACAAGAGTGCAGAGGTCTTATTGCAACTATATCTTGCGCTAGTCAGGCCGCACCTCGATTATGCGGTTCAGTTCTGGTGCCCCTATTATAGAATGGATATAAATTCACTAGAGTCAGTGCAGCGAAGAATGACAAAAATGATTCCGGGACTTAGAAACCTTCCATATCAGGATAGGTTAAAGAAACTTAACTTGCATTCCCTAGAAGACGAAGAGTGCGGGGAGATATGATAGAAGTATTTAAGTGGGTGAAAGGAATCAATAAGGGGACGTATATAGATAAAAGTTCTTATAATATCCCACAAGGCAGGATAGGACTCGAACAGCAGTTCAAGTTGGGATAAGTTTAGGTTTAGGAGGAGATAGGAAGAAACTGGTTCACAAATTGGGTGGTGGACGAGTGGAACAAGCTTAGCAACTTTGTAGTAAGTGCGGGAACTCTGGAAAGTTTCAAAAGGAGGCTAGATAGATTCATGGATGATAGAGAGTGGTAGTAATTCTCGACAGGAGCTGCCATGCACAGGCCAACCGGCCTATTGCAGACTCCTTATTTTCTTATGTTCTTATGTTCTTATGGTAGATGGTAGTATTGGTAAGGAATAGTTTGGTCTGTGTATTGAAGAGTAATGTGTTGTTAAGTAGTCATGATGTTGTTGTGGTCGAGGACAGGCACCATAAGGAAAGTGTCTTAATATTGTTTGTCTATACTTGACTCTGGAGAGCGTCTGTGTACTGGAGCTTCTGAAGAATATGTGTCTTAGGTCCACAAGACTTGATTATTTTGTTTACATTGACCCATCAAATAGAAGATGGTGAACATAAGGTAACTCATAGGTGTAGATGGTGTATTGTGGAACATAGGCAACACCTGGTAATATCTGATGACCAGGTGTGTTGATGTATTGGAAGTAATTAGTCAATGTTGTTATGTCGTTAACTTCGTGTGGTTGTGTTTATAGCTTCAGGTAGTTAACCTTGTACAGTGACAGTTACTAACAAGAGGTTGATGATCGTTAAGGTAATCAATAATACGTACAGCTACATTACGGTAATTACTGTTATTTTTGAGGAACCTTTCATAGTATATGTACTTATCCATGGCACACCCTGTACATCTCTTTCACACCCTGTACACCTCTTTGGAATACCCTGTGCATCTCTTTGGCACACCCTGTACATCTCCTTGGCACACCCTGTACATCTCTTTGGCACACCCTGTACACCTCTTTGGAATACCCTGTACATCTCTTTGGCACACCCTGTACACCTCTTTGGCACACCCTGTACACCTCTTTGGCACACCCTGTACATCTCTTTGGAACACCCTGTACACCTCTTTGGAACACCCTGTACATCTCTTTGGCACACCCTGTACATCTCTTTCACACCCTGTACACCTCTGCCACACCTTGTATATCTGTCATTACACCATACACTCTTCACTTACACCCACGACACCACACCCAACAATTCCCAGGACACCAAACAATACATCTGCTTGCACCCTCACGACACTACACAATGCAACCACACCACCACACACGCCACACTTCACACCACACCACACAATACAACCACACCACAACCACACCACATACCAATAATTCCCAGACCACATCACAACCCATTTCTACACCACTAACTTACACCCAGGACACGACACGGTAATATCACATGGGGGGATCAGGCTTATACCTCATTAGTGTTAATTATCTCCGGGTTATGTGTGGTAATTGTGCCTGATAATTACCGTAGTATGTGTGTATAGTACTACGTAATGACGCCCGTTCTGTGACTGTCAATCGTTTGCATGACAGTTGTTTTCATGCACTGACAGATTTCATGACAGTTGTATACATGCACTGACAGATTTCATGACAGTTATATACATGTGTAATTTATCTCATGACATTATTATACAATTTTTCACTAATTCATCTCACATACCTATTCATGGCCGCAGAATCAGTTCAAACACTCAAAAGTCAGGAACATATATCATGAAAACTATTGAGAATATTTACAAAAAAAAGGAAAAAAAATCCACTCGTGTTCATTATTGCAAATCATCAACTGTGTGTGCAATACCAGGAAGTCTGCAATACGTCACATGTTTCTGCAAAGTTGTTGTGTTCTCTCTTCGTTGCAGCGATTGGTTAGGTTAGGTTAGTAAGAGTTTTACCCGCTGTTAATCCCAGGAGTGCGAGGTTAATCCCAAAGTAAGAGATTAACTACCAAACACAACCTGATTACCACCAAACACCTCCTGATTATCACCAAACACCTCCTGATTACCACCAAACACCTCCTGATTACCACCAAACACCTCCTGATTACCACCAAACACCTCCTGATTACCACCAAACACACTTAGAGTACCAATTAAACACCACCTGATTACCACCAAACACCTCCTGATTACCACTAAACACCTTCTGAGTACCACCAAACACCTCCGATTAACACCAAACACCTCCTGATACTACCAAACACCACCTGATTACCACCAAACACCTCCTGATTACCACCAAACACCTCCTGATTACCACCAAACACCTCCTGATTACCACCAAACACCTCCTGATTACCACCAAACACCTCCTGATTACCACCAAACACCTCCTGATTACCACCAAACACCTTCTGAGTACCACCAAACACCTCCTCATTACCACCAAACACCTCCTCATTACCACCAAACACTCTCATTACCACCAAACACCTTCTGAGTACCAATTAAACACCTCCTGGGATTACCACCAAACACCTCCAGATTACCACCAAACACCTCCTTGATTACCACCAAACACTTTCTGAGTACCACCAAACACCTCTGATTACCAAACACCTCCTGATTACCACCAAACACCTCCTGATTACCACCAAACACCTCCTGAGTACCACCAAACACCACCTGATTACCACCAAACACCTCCTGATTACCCAAACACCACCTGATTACACCTCCTGATTACCACCAAACACCTCCTGATTATCACCAAACACCTCCTGATTACCACCAAACACCTCCTGATTACCACCTCAAACACCTCCTGATTACCACCAAACACCTCCTGATTACCACCAAACACCTCCTGATTACCACCAAACACCACCTGATTACCACCAAACACCTCCTGATTACCACCAAACACCACCTGATTACCACCAAACACCTCCTGGTTAACACCAAACACCTCCTGATTACCACCAAACACCTCCTGATTACCACCAAACACCTCCTGATTACCACCAAACACCTGATTACCACCAAACACCTCCTGATTACCACCAAACACCTCCTGATTACCACCAAACACCTCCTGATTACCACCAACTCTCCCCAGACCCCAGCATTAGGTTAAGTTCATGACATCAACACAGTCATCATTATCGACTGTCAATTCTTATAACCTTCCCACTCCTGTAGGTGAGGTCAAGCCACTGCAGGTGAAGTCAAGCCAGTGTAGGTGAGGTAAAGCCAGTGATGTAAGATCCCAGAGGTCCATGTCACGCCCTGTACATCTGCTACACCATGTACATCTCCTCCACACCCTGTATATCTCTACCACACCCTGTACATTTCGACCTCACTCTGTACACATGTCACACCCTGTACATCTCTACCACACCCTGAACAATTCACAAAAGGCTAAAATCTGACGAGAGGAAGATTATGTCTACAGTATGTCTTGAATGTTAAGTCATGTGTCTATTGATTGTAAAAGTTAAGGTTGTAGATGAAATTATACATATATTGACGTAAAAGTGACTAGAATATTGTGTAGTTTCAGTATCCTCAATTTTTTTCTTCATAACTACATAAAGGTTTAATTATATACCTGTAGGCTTCCGTGTTGACATTGGAACCTAGCATCGTATTATTTTGTTTACATTTGTACCTTGTATCTAGGTTATCACTGGCCCATATTAGTGTTGGCTCTGGTACCTAAGCTCACTGTTGCTATCCCATGACTCTGCAATGGTTCGACAGTCAATATTTTGGTGTATTTTACTTGATTGTGACATCTTGAAATGATATCTTAAAAAAATAAAAATTGGTGTGCACTTATTATAAAATGTTGCATAATGGTTGCAAGTTATATACCTCAAAGGAATTATTTTTGCTCCTTATATATTACCACATAAATAATATATTAGTATACCTTCTCAAAAATTATATATGCATCACAAACTGACTTATAGCATTACAGATCTAGTCAAATTAGATAATACCAGACCTATACTAAGCGACGGTGAAGGGGGAAGACAACAAACACCTGAGTAAGAATCAACACAAGGTGAGGCTGACAGGAACGTTGACGTGTCACTTGTATTTTAATGTCTTGGATGATCTTAACGCTAAACGGAGTGTAGTACCTGTAGAGGGATTTACCTGCGCTTGGACACAACACCTGAGGTAAGAACTGTTCTCAGGTATTGTGTTATGGACAGATGTAGAGGCCAAAAGTATATCTCCCTATCATTGAAAAGAATATAAGAGCTTCAGGTTTTAGAATGAAATATTATGCCATTCCTGTATATGACACCAAGAGCTGTCATCATGTAGCCTGGTGGAGAAACACACAAAAGACCCACCGAGATATAGACAACAAGATACTGATCAGCTATACACAAGATACCACCACCATACATAGTTATATCTGGCCTCTGCATGACACAAGCCAGACGAACCATCAGGACTACACATGGAGGCTCAGATCATGCAGCTGTACATCACCAGTACATTTCTAGATGGATATTAATCTATCGAAATAAAACGTTCGTAGGACAAGTAACATGATTCCACTTCGCCTCCTAGGTATTGAACACCCTCACTCCTCAGCATAGCCCGTAACCTGACAGTGAGTATAGCTGATCAGTTAGTAAATCTGATAAATTAGTCCTTATTGCTGTGATAAAAAAAAATCTCTTGGGCATATATCACCTTTCTAAGTCATTATCACAAGATTAAGAAGAGTTATAAGTGGAAATGTTGAAACGTTGTAGAGAAATTCCTCATTTTGTTGCAAGTAAATGACAGGTGACGCCTCGACTTGTAGCAGATGATTTACAGCGATGCCTCAACTCTACCGACGGTGTTTGATATAATATTAAAAAAACCAAAGCCTTTTAAGTTACTAAAAACCATTTCACCGCAGCCAGAACCATCCAGTATTATCACACCTTAGTATATTTCCTCAACAAGGTCGATAACCATCTGCAGGTAAGATTATGTCTTTACTCTCGCGACAGATGGCATCAGTATATTCCAGCTGGTGTGTGAAGAGTCTGTGAGATATACAGGACCATCTATACCTCCTACAGGACACCTTCAGGTAATGCCCAAGAGACCGGGTCCTCCTCCTCCTCCTGTCAGTTATGTCAATTCAAATAACCAAACATGACATTAACCAACAATCTCTAGAAGACACAGAACCTTAACCATAATCTATCCCACTATGGCATTATCCCAAACCAAGACTACTACAATAGCTACACAGTAAACCAATCTTAGTTACACCTCGAATTATTCTCAATCACCTGAATATGAATTAAGAAACCAAACTCATATAAAAACACGGAAATATAAACAAAAATAATATAAATTTAGATTCCTACCAACACACTCTAATATCACACTCACTCACTCACTCACACTCGACACAAGAAAAGGTGAGTTTTCCTTCAATTTATGTAGTTTTTAATATAAATTTATGTCGCTTTATATGGAGTTTAATTTCGACTACATAAAATTCCTAACAAATAAATAAATAATTAAATAAACAAAAACTAGGGAGGTAACATTACCAACCAGCATCAATAATCTCACCTTAAGTAGTTGGTAAGCTAGTTAATTGCAGTTCACATAAGACACTATTATTAACAAGGACTATTATTAATTAGGTACTCAGCCCATAATAATATTTAAGTGACTGAGGCATTGAGGTGACCTGAGGAAGCTGTTGGGCGTGATTGTAGTTACTATTCTGTGGACGTGGGCGTGATTTTTAATATACTGTGGCTGTGGGCGTGATTTTTAACATACTGTGGCTCTGATTTTTAATATACCGCGGCTGTGGGCGTGATTTTTAATATACTGTGGCTGTGGGCGTGATTTTTAATATACTGTGGCTGTGGGCGTGATTTTTAATATACTGTGGCTGTGGGGGTGATTTTAGTTATTATATTGTGGCTGTGGGCTTGACCTTAATTACATTGTGGCGGCGATCCTGGTTTTAATTACCATAAGGTACCATTAATCCACCTACGATATAATCCCATTAAACCACCATCAATAACTCCTTCTAGCATTATCCAATCTAATTACCGTCTACAGTAAACAAAATAACAGCATAAATACAAATACAAAATACATAACACTACAGCCACAACAGGACTAAACCTTTTATGGGCGGCCTCTCTAAACTGCGCATTTCTGGTTACAGGAAGAGAGGGTAGGGAGAAGGAGCAAGGAGGAGGGGGGAAGGAGAGGGTATGAAAGATGGAAGGGGAGGGGGGTTGGGAGAGGGGGGGAAGGGAGAGGGTAGGAAAGAAGGAAGGGGAGAGGGGGGGAGAGGATGGGAGGGAAGGAAGGGGGTGTTTAAGGGTTAAGGGAAGTAGGTAATGAAGGGATCATGAGTCAATATGGATGTATGATCTGTCGTATAAAAATAAATTAAATAAACTAAATCGACTAAAAATCCTAAGCTGGCCACAACAAAAAGTACCCCATAAGCATTGTAGCTGTATGTAAGATAAAATAATAAAAAAAAAATCCTCAATATTGGACACTAATTCAACCCCTTCCATTTACTCCCCCTACACCACCCCCCTCTCCTCCCCCCTCCCTTCAACCCCCTTCAATTCTCCTTCCTCCTCCGTTCTCATGGTATTGACTATCGAGCGCACCTCCGGACGAATGCCGCGCAGGTCCAGAATATTTTTTTTTCCTCTGCACTCTCCATAATGCAATACAGAGATATGTGTGTGTGTGTGTGTGTGTGTGTGTAAGTAATAACCAGGTGTATTACTGTGATATCTAATGAATAAACAGAGTTTAGTATTGTTGTTGTTGTGTTGAGAAAGTTTGTTGATAATTTTATTTTTGTTAGTTTGTCTTTTGTTTTACTCTCTCTCTCTCTCTCTCTCTCTCTCTCTTCATTCATCATATTTTCCTTCTCCTGTCCACACTTTCTCTTATCTTTTTTCCTAGTTATTCTACACCCAAGATTATCACTCATTTACTTCACATGATTCTTTCCTTATTATCAGTAAAAAAAAATCATAAACGACAAAAACCAAAACAAACATAGTAAGCATTAAAGACTCAATTTTATTCTCTTGATAAAAAATAACATTGTCAGTTAGTGTCATAAAACCATTGGCAAGACTTTCAAAGGGAATTTTATTGGTGTGTTTACGAGCAAGTAATTGACACACACTCAAAACACACACGTACATAAACATACACACATAAAAACATACATAAAAACATTTAAAACACAAATGAAAACATACACGCAGATACACACACACACACACCTATAAATCATCTTAATATGTGTACACTCGGGGCAGGGCAGGTACAGCAAGGTGAGGAGGAGGAGGAGGCAGGTGTCCACCGACCAGGTATGCCGATAGTCTGGTGATAATGTGGGTAAAACTGGGGGGTGTGTGTGTGTGTGTGTGTGTGATCTCATGTTTAATTTTTGTAAGGTATGTGTCACCTAGCCGGCCATTTTGTTTACATTTTTCGGTCGCTCTAAAATACCATTAAAACAATATTGAGTATAAACGTTTGGCTCAACTGATGATCTCAAACATGTCCCAACATTTTTTGCCTCAACTCCACATTCTGTAACTCATTTAGGTAGATGTCCCTCACTACACATACACTGGACTATGTGTAATGTTGTGTAATGAGACAAAGACACAAGGAGAAGATTTACATACATAAGTGGGAAGTATAGAGAGTAGGCATGTAAAGATAGGAAACTTGGTAGCGTGGCCTGGATGTTATTTGCACAGCGTCACTACGCTTATCTTATCTCGTATGTCAATACACATATATCACTTCTTAAAGGGACAACTTGTTAAACACCTCTTCGATACAACTATTTATTAATTCACTCAATGACATGGACACATTAATATCACTATTATATCGGGGTACTAACACATCATGCTTTACGTTACTTGACACTGACTCTCGGACACACCTGAATGAATACACTTCCCACAGTAGGTAACTCACCCTAGGACGTTCTGACAAGACTCACGTGTACCCTGACGTAGGCCCAGTGGGTGCTGGCTGGGCTGCCTCCTATGGGAGAATCTGCTTAGCTGGTGATGCTGTGGTCTGGTCGGGAGGTCTCCCTCCCGACCTGGGGAGGGGACGTGCGTGACTCTGCTTAGTGAACCGAGTGACGACCCGAACGGGAGAGAGATGACAGCAACCAGAATGAGAATCGTAATGGAATCCCGAATGGAATCTCGAATATCGAATCTCGAATGCCGAATATGGAATATTGAATGCCCGTGGACGGGACTGTAGGGCCTTTATATGGGGTCGGCCCAGCCGGCTTCTGACCTCTAACAATTAACACTAAACTGGTTTGATCTGGATAATTGTGTGCAGGTGTGGTCCTGCCCAGGTGTCTTGGTTAGGTGCGGTTTGTAGGTCACCGGCTCACGTCATTAGCGGGCCAGGTCAAGTCCCTAGGGTCGACCTGAGGTGTGTCAACCTGGAATGCGGTGGTACCACGAGGTCTGTGGTGTACTTGCTGTTATATGTGACATAATTCTGGGCTGTAAGGTTTGGTCTGACAATCACTCATTACAGTTGCAGCTAATGTGTTATCAAGATATTGCACATTATAAGTTCATGTGTGGTCATTATTATATCAAACGGAGGAATTTGAAAGAGCTATTACACCACCTGTATCATTAGTTGTCGCCAGGTGAAGGAATATTTAGGTAGATTATATTCTATTTACTGTAATTAAAGTTTCAATACCTAAGACGTTCCACTATAAGAGTCTTTCAACCTCAGGTAAGGTCTTAAGACTTTCTACTCTAGGTCTTACACCCTGGAGTAGCTGTATCGTCCACATAGGTAATTACTCCACAAGAAACTACAAGTTACACCTTGATGTAATACTTCATTTATTGCCAAACTTTATAGGGAAATATTTTTTCACTAAGAATTTCAAGTTACAATTTCACATAATAAGTCACATTACAAACGTTCCTTCGGCTTACAGTTAAACTTTGCAATGTCAAGATATTTTTTTCACTGCAGAGGAAAGTATCCGTCATCATCATCACCACCACACACACACGCAAAGACAAAACTCCTGTATCCAGATTCTCAAAAGTTTATAAATTAAATTCTTCTCTAAAATTAAACAGACAATACATCTATTTATCATAGAGTATGTGAACAATATCGACGCCATATTGGTTACCATCTTTGAGTCATATAATTAGTTAGCTACATGGTGTTAATTATTTAGTTAAATAGGAAAAAATAATCTACTAGCGTGTGTTGTGACCAAAATAAATCAACATTGTATTTACTTTCTTCTCCAGGGGGCACTAAGTCTAGAAAAATGACACAATTGACATCTACATAAAGTGACTGACCAAGGGTAGATATTGGCTACCTTTTATGTTACTTTGAGGTCGTAAGAACACACAGAGCTGCTCTTAAGGATGTTTACCACAATACACCTTAACCAGTTTCTCATTCACTAAGGTCAAACAATAAATCTGGTTCACAAGATACACCGTAAATTTTATTAGAATACAATAATCAATTACTGTATTATTGTATTGAGGCGAATAGTCTTATGGTGTTAAGATGTGTTCTTACGCCACGAAGGTAAACAAAAGGTATTCAATATCTGCCTTGGTTGACGATGATCTGTAGATGTTAGCAAGTCCTCCTCCTCCTACTCTCGAGTAAGGTAAGGAAGGCCTCACCTGACCAAAATTGTTAATTAAGATAGATTACCTGAAGATTAACCCTCCCAGCTTATTTCAACTAATGATTAACCTAACGCTACCTGGGAAGTTAAGTTAGGTTAGATTATGTTAGGTTAGGTTAGGTTAGGTTAGGGTAGGTCAGGTCAGGTCAGGTCAGGCAGTGCCAGTGTAGTTAATCTTGAGGTTAAATAAACTAGAGGCTAATCTTCACATGAGCCACTAAGACACTTTGACGGAGGCGGTTACGTACAACAGGAAAGCTCTGATAACATATAATGTACAGTATATACCGTTTAAGTTGCGTCAGCAGCTCTATACACCACTTATTGACCTACTCATTCACTGCCGTAGAAATATTTACTTCTCTAACAGGTTTCTATATGGTTCCCAGTCATTATAATACGACCTTGTAAAATCAAATGATCTAAATTAAACTAAACTTATCCAAATTAAATTTATTAGCTAACAAATTCTTCTAAAACAGGATATATGCAAATCAAAAGTTCTAAATTCAACTTAACTTATCGTAATATAACTATTATAACTAAACCATTTTAATTAAACCTAACCTAAACACCTCAAGTGCCACAAAGAGAAGAAAAAAACACCTTTAATATTATCGTGTAAGAGGCCCCTGTAACCCACTAACTCCAGGTAATGCATCTATATCAATCTACCTGCGTCGGAAGCTCTATACGTGACTATGATCGTTACCCACTGCTGGAGAACATTTGTACTTCTATAATTACCCCTGGAGAAACAATGCACCAATTTACGATTCATTTATTTTATTTTCATTTATTTTTTATTCTTGGTCCATACTGTAAACACCGCCCGCTTGTGAGTCCCGTCAGCCATTTTGTTCTAACTTTCGGGGATTCTAAAATAAACTATAAATAAATAAATAAATAAATAAAACAAGCATCTTTTGTTTTTCTAACCCATGAGCTGTGGGTCTTCACTATATACTTTAACATTACTGTAAACTAAGGCTAGAGAGAGTGTGTACAGTACTAGTGGAGCCAAGACGAGAAGGTATTTCAAATCCCTAAAGGGTTTTACAAGTGGAGAGTCTTACAAGTGGAGGGTCTTACAGGTGGAGGATTTTAATAAGGATAAATACAACAAGTCTTACAGTTGAATCAGCCAAGTCGAGGAAAACTCTTGAGAGTCATGTAACTTCTACCTGGTGTTACCTGTAATCAAGCTAAGGTATATGTTAGAAGAATATTATCTCGTTACTATCCATTCCTCTTCCACTATCCTGCGAGGTGGTGTATTAATAGGCACAGATACTCATGATAAAGAAGGAATAAAGAGAAAGACGCAAGATACCTATAAAATGCGACAGAATATACCCACACATGCGTAATCCTAACCCATCCCAACCCAACCCAACCCTATCCTACCCTCAGCTTCACCACAGTACACAAAGTCATTCTTGGTATCAGAGTGACGCATAAACACCCTGTATCGCCTAAGACACATTTGAATCGGATGGTTCGTTGACGGTTTTATTTCTTCGGTGTAAACCAGTGAAGCAATTAGTTCGTGGGAACAGTGAGTCAAAATACTTCACATCAGCTTCGTTTACGACCTCCAGCTGATATTTACTTCTGTTGTCTATATCAATCACATTTTATAATGAAAAAAAAAATATGGTTAGTTACTTAAAAATGAAAATAAATCATACTTAGATACTTAGGAGTGGGGAAAAAAGATACTTAAGATACTTAAAAATGAAAACACTCTTTGATACTTAAATTAGGACAAAATAAACGGACACAAAGATTTAACTACGGCTATCAATACAGAGGCGTTATTTAGCCGTGAAGTTCTCTCAGAAACCCAACAAGACAATATGTGGTCATGTAAAAATTTCAGGTTAATTTTTAACACCATCCGTCATTTTAAACCTTGGCACCTGTAGATTAAGAAAATATATGGTGATATTTTTTTCTGATGGGATAAAGGTCGTATTTGTCCAGAGAAGTAAGAGAGGAAAAAAATCACTTGAGAGGCATGACGTACAGAGTGTCTAAGGTGATAAAAGATCATATACTACCATTTGGGTTTTCAAATTAAGTTCATTACATAAAATATCAAACTCATAAAGATTACAAAAGAACAGAACACCATGAGCTCTCTACAGCTATTGTCAGCCGTCAATATGCTGATGTACAGAAGCTACACAATGTTATTGGTGACTGTAATCCCAGGAAAATGATGCTCTTATAAACTTGGTAACTGGAGCTGTAATGCCAGAAAATGCCAAATATGACAATCTATGTGCATATGAAGTTGGAAGACAAAATTATGAAAATTTTGTCAAGGAACGTATTGTTGGTCCATTGAGCATCTGGGAAAAGCTGTCCAAGGTTAATCTTCTGTCGTGGAAAGCAGCAAATAAGACTTCAACCATCAAATTGCTATCACACGTTATAGAACTTAAGCAGGACATACAGTATATGCATCACAGAAGGGCAGCACTGTACATATCAAGTCACCAGACACTGATGTGTTTGGCATATTAAAGCAGCCTCAACTTGGAGAAAATACAAGTATGATAACAGGAACTGGTGAGCGACGACATATTGGGCAGAGAGCCTTACAGGTTTCCATGCCTTCACAGGATCTGACTGCATTGGAAAATTTGTTGGCAAAGGAAAGAAAGCATGTTGGAGCACTTTGATGAAATCTAACACAAAAGTCCTAGATGCATTCAAGATGCTGAGTAGACCAAATGCCCTCCAGCAGACATGTTTATTGGTCTAGAGGAATTTGTATTTAAGCTCTACTGTCCACGAATGACTTTCACTAAACTGTCAAAACTTAGATGGCATCTCTTCAAGATAACGCAGGCAGAAGCTGGAGAACTACCAGCGACTGCAGCAACTCTAAAGTATCATATATTGAGAGGAAAGTATCAAGCTCTTCTGTGGTCTTGTGATGCAGACAGTGAAATGCTTTCACAATTAGAGCATGGCTGGAAGATTGACAATGACTGTTTCATACTAGTAATATCAGACCAACCACCAGCTCCAAAAGCAATCACAGAACTTGTTAAATGTGGATGTGGCGTCAGGAAATGTGGATCATTGTCATGTTCATACAGAAAAAATCAGAAAGAATAGCATGACATGCACCGAGATGTGTAACTGTCAAGCAGATGATGAGAAATGCCTAAATAAGGTGAAGGAATCTGTTGTACACAGAAGACTCTGATGACGAGGACTGAAGCAATGTCGTAAATAATAACTTGTGACTTGTATACACATGATGTATAACACTACAAACTTTTAATAAATATGAAACGGTGGTTCTAAGCTTTTCAGATAATGGTAATAAGTATATGTTTCATTTCCAGTATTTGTCTTTAGCAATTAATTTTACTTACTGCAATCTCTTCTTTGCCAGAGACAGGATGGCATATATGAGCAGCCATGTTTGTAACACACTTAAGATATTATAACAGCATTCATAATATATTATGTTAAATTGTAATCATATAATACTACATGTTCATAGGTTATTAGTCATGTTTTAAGTTACTTAGGAGTTAATGGTAATACGTCTGTGGTTCATTACGCCACTCTTTGATAAAACTTCTTTAATGGCATAAAACTTATAATAAACCGTTCAGAAAAAATTACACCACAGTTCCTTAACATAGTTTATAAGGATTATTACGATGTATGGTGTCAAAAATTAACATGAAATTTTTACGGGATTACTTAAGCTCCTACACTAAAACCTGCCGACCTAACCTAACCTTTTTTTCCCACCTCCACCTACTTACCTAACCTGACATAATCTAACCAAACCTGACATAATCTAACCTAACCTGACATTATCTAACCTAACCTCATATAATCTAACCTAACCTGACATAATCTAACCTAAGGCTGACGTAATCTAACCTAACCTGACGTAATCTAACCTAACCTGACATAATCTAACCTAACCTGACATAATCTAACCTAACGTGACATAATCTAACCTAACCTGACATAATCTAACCTAACCTGACATAATCTAACCTAACCTGACATAACCTAACCTAACCTGACGTAATCTGACCTAACCTGACATAATCTGACCTAACCTGACATAATCTGACCTAACCTGACATAATCTAACCTAACCTGACATAATCTGACCTAACCTGACATAATCTAACCTAACCTGACCTAATCTAACCTAACCTGACATAATCTGACCTAACCTGACATAATCTAACCTAACCTGACATAATCTAACCTAACCTGACATAATCTGACCTAACCTGACATAATCTAACCTAACCTGACATAATCTGACCTAACCTGACATAATCTAATCTAACCTGACATAATCTAACCTAACCTGACGTAATCTAACCTAACCTGACGTAATCTGACCTAACCTGACATAATCTAACCTAACCTGACGTAATCGAACCTAACCTCCCCGTCTGACATAAGCTAACCTAATCAAACCTAACTTTCCCACCTACCTACCGTAACCTATCTACTTATTACCTACCTAACCTAACTTAACCCAACCTGACGTAATCTAACCTAACCTATTGAAACTTAACTTAACCACCTACCTCATCTAACACCACTTTGTAATCTCTTTGCGCTACGGCTCACAGGATGAGTATGGGGGGCACAATAAACTAGCCTCTAAGTGGCAAAATTAACAAAATTAACCTAACCTAACCCAACCTGACTTAACCTAACCTGATCTGATCTATCCAACTTAAACATCTTAGAATATATAATAAAGCCGCTAGGTTAATTTAGGCTAAATATGGTTGATTCATATTTTGTTTTGACAGAAATTCCCGGCAAAATAACGTATCTTTATTGAGGACCACCCCCATGTTGGTTCCGCGTTAACAAGACACGGATACACTACAGAATAACCCGCGTTCGTTTAACCTCAATTACTACAGTTTACTTTATAATCTTACTTCACAATCTTCACTACATCTCACTTCACAATCTTCACTACATCTCACTCCACAATCTTCACTACATCTCACTTCACAATCTTCACTACATCTCACTTCACAATCTTCACTACATCTCACTCCACAATCTTCACTACATCTCACTTCACAATCTTCACTACATCTCACTTCACAATCTTCACTACATCTCACTCCACAATCTTCACTACATCTCACTTCACAATCTTCACTACATCTCACTTCACAATCTTCACTACATCTCACTTCACAATCTTTACCACATCTTACTTCACAATCTTTACCACTTCTTACTTCACAATCTTCACTACATCTCACTTCACAATCTTCACTACATCTCACTTCATAATCTTCACTACATCTCACTTCATAATCTTCACCACATCTCACTTCACAATCTTCACTACATCTCACTTCACAATCTTCACTACATCTCACTTCACAATCTTCACTACATCTCCTTCACAATCTTCACTACATCTCACTTCACAATCTTTACCACATATCTGCTTCACAATCTTCACTGTCTCACTTCCACAATCTTCACTACATCTCACTTCACGTCTTACTTCCACATCTCACTTCACAAATCTTCACTACATCTCACTTCACAATCTTCACTACATCTCCTTCTGATATACTACATCTCACTTCCCCAATCTTCACTACATCTCACTTCACAATCTTCACTACATCTCACTTCACAATCTTCACTACATCTCACTTCACAATCTTCACTACATCTCACTTCACAATCTTTACCACACTTATCCTTCACAATGCCACTACATCTCACTTCACAATCTTCCACTACATCCTGCTTCTAATCTTCACTACATCTCACTTCTTCACAATCTTCACTACATCTCACTTCACAATCTTCACTACATCTCACTTCACAATCATCACCTCTCCTTCACAATCTTCACTACATCTCACTTCACAATCTTCACTACATCTCACTTCACAATCTTCCTACATCTCTCCCTTCTAATCTTTACCATATCCTTCACAATCTTCACTACGTCTCACTTCACAATCTTCACTACATCTCCTTCACAATCTTCACTACATCTCCTTCACAATCTTCACTACATCTCACTTCACAATCTTCACTACATCCTCACTTCACAATCTTCACTACATCTCACTTCTGATCACTTCACCACATCTCACTTCACAATCTTCACTACATCTCACTTCACAATCTTCACTACATCTCACTTCACAATCTTCACTACATCTCACTTCACAATCTTCACTACATCTCACTTCACAATCTTCACTAACACCATCCTTCATCACTACATATATTACCCTCCTATCATCACTACATATAACACCATCCATCATTACTACATATAACGCCATCCTTCATCACTACATATAACACCATCCATCATCACTACATATTATAACACCATCCATCATCTCTACAAACACCAGTCCTCAACACTATAGTGATAAACAGAGCTTCATTTTGTTGTCAATTTCTTTAAATTTCAACCTTATTAAACCGTATTTCTTTCTGTATGGTCAAATTTTGATTTGACGTCAGTGAGAGAGCTGTTAGTGTCAGTAAATCACAATGGTGTTCCGACGCACTGTAACAAAAGTTTCAAAGGTTGAGGTGAAGCCTTGCCAGGTGAAGGAGAAGGGCCCCCGATCTAACAAACTGCAGACCACAAAGCACACTAAACCTCAAAACAACAAGAAGAAGAAGGAAACTACCGCTTTCTGCCATGTACAAAAGGACCAGTACCTGCCATGGGGAGACTACATCTTCACTGGGAAAAAGACAAAGAACAACAAGAAGCGTTGACCCAACATTTATGACATTTAAAAATAATAAAAAACATATTAATTGATTTTGTTTGTATTATTTATGCTTTTATTATTTTCAACTGTAAATGTGCTGTTTTGGGAATATATTTTGAGTTACATAATATTTAGGTACAGCAGTTTATTTCACTGTATCTCGTTGTGTGGGTGTGTGGATAGTGTGTGGGTACTATGGGTGTGTGGGCATTATGGAGAACTAGTCATGGCTAACTGTGACCCTATATACGGGTTACATCGGCCTTAACGCCCTTGTCTCAGCGCTATCTCATATATCCAAATTTCACATATTTGAAAGTATTAGATAACCAAAATATATGGAAAATATTTAGTTAAAAATACAAATAATAAAACAAAATCGAAAACAGAAAGAAAAAAACAATACCCGTGAAAGTGGAAATAAGGAGGAGGCAGAGCAGACGATACACAGGAAGGCAGTAATCATCATCCCCGTGTGAACCAGCCAGAGAAGAACTCCTTCGCCTCACCGTCCACCCGCGTACGATCAGCTGAGTGAAGTTGCCTTGTGTTGCAGTAAACTGTATCTGTAAAAGGACAATTTACTTTTACTTTTATTGTTTATCTTACTGTTAATAACTGTTTATTTTCTCTTACATAATGTACACTAAGTATGGGAGTGTACAGTAAGTTATACCAGATGGCAACAAATTTACATTCGTCTTGCAAATATTAAAACATTACCCTAACAACAGTATTGTATAACAACACGACCTAAAGTGATGTGTAAAAAGGTCGGTTGCAAAAAGAAATATTATTCTTTTAAGTCTTTTTCAGTTAGTTCAGTGTTAACAAC
>NW_024751993.1:0-18967 GCF_018991925.1 Homarus americanus
ACCTCTGCACTCTTATTACTTACACTTCTAGATATAAAACCAATACTCTGTTTGCCTTATTTCGAACATTAACGCACTGTTTTCTAGGCCGTAGGTCCGGGCTTACAAGTACCCCTAGGTCTCTTTCACAAGTCGACTTCTCTAGGTTGATGTTGTTCAGGCTGTATACATTATAAGTATTTGTTCTTCCAATATTAAGTACGCTGCACTTGCTGGTGTTGAATTTCATTTGCCATTTTTCAGACCACCCCTGCAGTTTATTTAGATCCTCCTGTAATGCATTTGCATCCTGCCCTGAATTAATTTGCCGCCCTATTTTGGTGTCATCCGAAAACTTGCTTATGTCACTGCTGATCCCAGTATCTAAATCGTTTATGTAGATTATGAACAAGAGTGGGCCTAGTACTGACCTAGGGGAACCCACTATTACAACCCCCACTCAGGTGCTTACCATCTACACGCTGACCCTCTGCGTTCTATCATTGAGCCATGATTTTATCCAATTTAAAAACTTCCCCTCGATACCATGAGCCTTAATTTTTCTCAGAAGCCTCTGATGCGGTACTCTGTCAAATGCTTTGCTAAAGTCTAAGTAAATAACATCGTAATTTTCGTCATTATCTACTACCTCGAAGACTTTCCTAAAAAACGTCAGCAGATTTGTTAGACTTTTTTAAACCCAGCTCTCTCTACATCACGCTTGCAACCATGCTGCCTTCCCAGCACCAAGCTGCATTGTACATCCAATACAACATGTATATAGAGAGCACATTGTGAATTTCCTTTCTCCATCCCATCCTGAGTGTGAACATCAAACAATCCCATACCCCACAAATGGTGACCCCCGGAGATTCGCACTCACACAGGATGGAGGAGTGTAGTTTCTCCCCTACAAACGCTGTTTGTCGCTGCATAGCCGACCCCACGAATTCCCCTGTGTATGCCTCGTGGTCTAGGTCAACCAGCGCCGCCCACGGAACGGGGGTCAACTACTAAGCCATGCCAACCCCCGCTATTTAAGACCTGACCTCGTGGTGATCTCTCTCTTTCTACCTACACCAACCAGCCAGCAACACCTCATCCTCCTCCGCCTGCCTGGCGGTCCTCGCTCCCGCCGGCGAGCGTGGCGACCCACAAGCTGTCCTCCACTGAGCACCCTCACCAACCAGCTCTCTCTACATCACGCTTGTAACCATGCTGCCTTCCCAGCATCAAGCTGCATTGTACATCCAATACAACATGTATACAGAGAGCACATTGTGAGTTTCCTTTCTCCATTCCATCCTGAGTGTGGACACAAACATCCCATACCCCACAACCCAACTGGACAGTAGATCCATGTCTTTCTTCCGGTCTGAAATCGATAGAAGCTGGAATGTGCTGTAAGGAACTAATAACTCTGTTCTTAAGTGACTGTACAGTTCAGCATTTAGATGCTGTTCATCAAGAAACGTGAACTTGTAGAAGTTACGAGTGTGTAAGCTGTACAGTTATGGGGCTATATTTATTGCTTTGTGATTTGGTTGTTAGCACTTAATTCATGCCATCAAACTTATTAGGCACTAACCATGTTAAAAGAAATTGTTTTGACAAACAGACTTGCTCAATGTTTTTTTTTGCGCCATTTAAAATAAAAAAAAATCACATTTTTTTTTACCCTGAATTTGACCTTGAGTTAGAATTTGGCTGGAAAAAGCGTGTCATCATATTTGTTTATCACTAAGTATGGTAAAATGAAACATTTGTCAAACCAATTGGCTCAGAACATTTTTTTAGATAAAATTTGAAAATATTGTTTTGCATAATTTAAACTCGAAAATTACTTCCAAAGCCAAAAGCGGGAGTGACATCCACCTGTATTTTATTCCTCACCCACGGGTACTACTGTAACGGTACATTGGTTTAGCATGTGTGCCACCTATTAACAAAAAACGCCGTTCAAAGTAAATTTTTTAGTTGTGGCCGGTCCACGAAAGACGATATGAGGAACCTGGCACAACGCTGAGACAGAAAAGTAATATTTATTTTTATTTTATTTTTGTCAGGAGTGAACTCGGTCAGTAACCTCACAGTATATATAGAGCTGATGGCGCTGCTAAAATTTAATAAAAAAAAAATATTCTATCACATTTACAGCCTGGTGCCCTCAGATGGTGAAAATAGTAACGATGAGCCAAAATTGGGTGTTCGTCTCACAGGCTAATAAAACATGATCTAGTCAGGCTTCACTTATAGTTACTAGATATGGGAGATACGTAGGTAAAAGTTTCTTCAACCATACTGGTGCTGATAAAGGGATAATTTACCTCTTAATGCTCAAAAGACTGTTGAAGAGTATTGCAATAAGAAGTTTTGGTCTCTACTGCATAAATCGCTTAATTAGAAACCGGGTAGGCTGATAAGTGGCGAATATGATATATAATTAATCCCCTTGTTATTTGCTTCTACCAGGGTATGCCATCGAATCAGTCCATGGATTACAGTACTCCTATATAATTATAGATAGCATGCATGAGTAGTTTTCAGAGTTTTGATAGTGTGGCAGTGGTGAATTTATTAACTGTGGTGGAGTAAAGGGCCTAGTCTTTCTACTTCGTGTATAACCACAGGTGTTTCCAGTTCATTCACTAATTATTTATATAAGCGTAAGTCACTATTCCAAAATTCCTGACTGGTATAATACATATGATCAGGGCTGGATTCAGGAGTGGGCAAAGTGGGCAGCTGCCCAGGGGCCTCCACATGTGCGGTAGTAGCTATATCAGGGCTGGTCGGCTTGAAACCACATGAATGTCTCCAGTCATGTCTCACTTTTGTGTGTGTGTGTGTGTGTTGGGAATTTGTACACTCTCAATAAATATACAGTTAATTAAAAATTTCTCAATGTTCTAATTACCTCAACATAACTGCATATGGCTTCAAAATTCTCCAAAGAAGTTTTCAAATTTCAAAATTTTCCCGGGGGACTTACAGAGCCCCCCGGAACTCCCAGATGTTTAGGCTCGCTTCAATCGCCACCCCACCCTCTTGGGTAGTTATAATGAGGGGGGCCTCCACAAAGAGGCTGCCCAAGGGCCTCCACAGGTCTAAATCCAGCACTGCATATGATAACATTCAATACGATAATATTAACGAAATTATCATCATAGGAATAGCATATAAAGCATCATCTGTACTACTGGTGTATGATTGAGCAGTATCGAACTCTGTGATAGCATGTGAATACTACACTACAGACGAATTTTAGTTTTATTCCGATCCAAGGAATTACTATAATATTGATTTCTGCTTTTTGTTAAAAGAATGACAACAATTTATTACAATGTCGCACGAAATGAGTGTATGTATTTTATCTTGGTTGGCACTCTGTCAAGTTGAACTTTGCGACTCTACTCTTTTTGTTATATGGTTAAAAATTATATTGGGAATTCTGGTCGAGTGTTGGAAGATCGCGAAAGAGCCCTCGTTATTGGGAAACTCCCACTAGCGTAGCTAGGGGGGTGCGGGGGGGGCGGTCCGCCCCGGGCGGCACTTTTGGGGGGGCGGCACTTTTGGGTCTGCTCATCACCCATATCTGCAGCTACTGGAGACGTTAATCCTTCCCTTTGTATCGGCGGCAAGTTAATCCTTGTCGTGTCTGACCTAACACCTGACCCACATCATCACGGCCACGTCATGAGCTACGTACACCCTTGCTATGCGCCCCCCACCCCGCCACACACAACCTGTAACCTGTTGAGGATTAAGGAAACAACTTCAAACAAGTACGCCAGTGAGCTCATGTGGTGTGGGTCAGGTGTTAGGTCAGACACGACGATGATTAACTTGCCGCCGATACAAAGGGAAGAATTAACGTCTCCAGTAGCTGCAAAACCATACAGTCTCGGGTCATATCAGTTCATGTACAGCCGACCAATCCACCAGTTACAAGCAATTCACTTCAGTTCTCCACAAGTCTCCATCGTGACAAGACGAGGGGAGGCTAGACGACTTTTAAGTTCTCTTGTGTTTTCGATCCAGTTATTTACTTGGTTGGAAGACATAATACTATAAGGTAAGAAATATTAAAGTAAAGGTTAAAAAATATTGATGTGACTTTTGCTGCGGTACTGAGATTAAATATTAAGATTTTGTTTCACAGCATTGCGATTTTATACTAAGACACTATCCTCACTGGGGTACAGACAAAAGCCCCCCCGACAAAAGCCACCCAGACAAAAGCCCCCCAAACGAAAGCCACCCAGACAAAAGCCCCCTACTTTGATCGGGGTGGCTTTTGTCTGACAACAGTAAGGCAAACTATTTAATATATATATATATATATATATATATATATATATATATATATATATATATATATATATATATATATATATATATATAAAAGAGTGAGTCACTGTGCAATATGTATTTTTTGTAGGGTCACGGGGGGGTGGATGGGGGGCGGCAAACTCAAGGGCCGCCCCGGGCGGCACACACTCTAGCTACGCCACTGGAAACTCCCGCTAAAATCTGGAGAGCTGACTGGCGTGGATGCTGGCTTTCCATTGAAATTAACGATAAGTGCTATGATTGTCTGTGCCATAAAAACCCTGAGGGTATGGGGATCAAAATTTGTTTGAAATAAGGCATCAACAGGCGAGAAGCTCTTGGTAGTCAAACACTCTCTATAATGGTTGGTAAAAG
Organism: Homarus americanus; assembly: GCF_018991925.1. Classification (NCBI taxonomy): domain Eukaryota; kingdom Metazoa; phylum Arthropoda; class Malacostraca; order Decapoda; family Nephropidae; genus Homarus; species Homarus americanus. Next base: position 4,687 of record NW_024751993.1, read on the forward strand.
AAAACGACTCACGTCTAATATATTTAAGGTGAACCTTATGTAAAGGAGCGAGCCTTCTTCTATTTCTTAACCATTTAATTGATCTCCATTGTTCTTTATAAAGAGGCAGATGATATAATTATATTTAATAATCTCCGTATAATTTTACGTTGGTTCAGCATATACACGGACAGTGCCGGTACACAGAGGATGGTTTGGTAGACAGTAATTCGATTAACCAAGGATAAACAAGTAAACCAAGTAAACATTTACCATATGAGTGTGCATATAAATGAACTCCGAGGATATCACAAAAAGTAAAAAATAAATTTAAAAAACTCACTGATTAAGATTGTGCTCTCTCTCTCTCTCTCTCTCTCTCTCTCTCTCTCTCTCTCTCTCTCTCTCTCTCTCGCTCTCTCTTTCTCTCTCTCTCTGACAAGAAAAAATAGTGACTCTTTCATCATACAATTGGCTAAAAAAATAACAAAGCAAATTAACAAATTTAAACCGTGTTATTAATTGTAACTGGACAGCAGGGGTTGTCTAAGACCATTGTAGTGGACTTCTCCCCTACAACTGCATAGCCGCACCACCAGCTGCTACCATCTTCCCTAGCAACGAAACTAGCGGCAAGCGAGCGGCGTCACCAGATGCTATCGTATCCTAGCAACCGAGCAAAAGACCGGTTACTTCTCGGGTTTTCCCAACATGACTCAGAGGTGACTCACGGCTGCTGGGTATATAAGCTCTGTCTCTCCATTGAGATTCATTCTGGTCCATCTTCCTGAACACGCAACACCTCCTCCAGCAAGCTCCACGCTGTCCAGCACTCATTCAACGAGGAGGCCAGCAACAGGCAACATCTTCTTTAACGAGGCTCCTGCACATCTACCTCCTTCAACACGCTACTCACCGAACGTCTCTACTGAGCAGCTCCTCACCACACAGCACCTCCAGCACCAGACTGTCTATCATATAACTTATATTATACAAGAAAACCACCTTAGAGTTCCATCCATCCTGAGTGCTAAACAACATTATACCACAAATTCCTACACCATCCTAGTAATATATATCTCAAGGGTTCTTTTATACCACCTTAAAATGGCCATAACACTATCCCAAAGAAAGTGTACCTACATATGAGCACCGGTGACAATATTCAGTCAAGTTTAGATGGTCTAAAATCCTTCTTAGAAAAAAAAAAAATCTTAGCTTTAAAGGGTGAAACATTCTGGACCGCTAGGCAGGTGGTTGCTTAGGTCATCATAACTTTCGACGCTTGATTGCTCTCATTCTTCTAATACGTCTTTAAATACACAAAATATATAAACTTAAGTAGATCAGGATGTGATTGCGTCTTGACAAAAAAAAATAAAATAAAAATAGCTGGGGGGTCCTGGGAAACACCTAACCGAGAAGTTTTTATCATATTTAACTTAATTTCCCACATTGTTACTCATTTCCTGCTGCAACCTCTTCTGCTTTAACATGCTTCTATACCTACTGCTGGAGAGTTTTATGTTCGTACACATCATAGGGTCCCCCTCTTGGGAGACACACAAGTATGCGTCACCAGCCTGGTCGTCTTCTCTCAAATCCACCCAACAACGTCAGCTAGAGAAGGTACAGAAAAGGGCCTGCAGAATCATGCTCAGCGCAGAATACTCCGGCTACACCAACGCTCTCTCCACCCTGGAAATGCCATCCCTCAGTGACCTCCACCACCAAGCACTGGAAAGGTTTGGCCGTGGACTACTGCACCATCCTCATCATCGCCACCTCCTGCCACCTGCAGCCCCCCACCCACCTCGGGCAGTCCACCACTTCAACAAAATTCAGCCCATAAGAGCCCGCACCGATAGATATAAGAACAGCACCATCCCATCTATTGTTAAACTAATAAACAACTCCTAATTTATGTACTGTACAGCCCTGTAAATGTATTCAATGCATATTATATCATTATGTCTAAATCAAATGTAAGTCTGTATATTTTCAGCCACCGGCTGCAACTCTCTTAATAAACCGTTTATTATTATTATTATTATTATTACATAAACATGCCCTACAGCCCTGACCTCCCTGGGAACACAAACATTCCCTGCAGTCCTGACCTCCCTGGGAACACAAACATGCCCTACAGTCCTGACCTCCCTGAGGACACAAACATGCCCTACAGCCCTAACCTCCCTGGGGACACAAACATGCCCGACAGTCCTGACCTCCCTGGGGACACAAACATACCCTACAGTCCTGACCTCCCTGGGGACACTAACATGCCCTACAGCCCTGACCTCCCTGGGGACACAAACATGCCCCTACGGTCTGACCTCCCTGGGACACAAACATGCCCTAGCCCTGACCTCCCTGGGGACACAAACATGCCCTACAGCCCCTAACCTCCCTGGGACACAAGCATGCCCACAGCCCTGACCTCCCTGGGGACACAAACATGCCTACAGTCCCTGACCTCCCTGGGGACACAAACATGCCTACGGCCTAACCTCCCTGGGGGACACAAACATCCCCTACAGTCCTATGACCACCCTGGGACACAAGCAGCCCCCTACAGCCTGACCTCCTTGGGGACACAAAACATGCCCTACAGCCCTGACCTCCCTTGGCAACACAAGCATGCCCTACAGCCCCTGACCTCCCTGGGGACACAAACATGCCCTACAGTCCTGACCTCCCTGGGGACACAAACATGCCCTAAAGCCATGACCTTCCTGGGGACACACACATAGCCTACAGCCCTGACCTCCTGGGGGGGGGGGACACACATGCCCTACAGCCCTGACCTCCTTTTGGACACACATATGCCACACAGCCCTAACCCCCTGGGGGACACACACGTACCTTACAGCCCCGACCTCCTGGGGGACACACACACGCCCTGCTGAGTTGCCTATTCAACTCTGAAATACTGCATGGGTTATTAAATAAATTGTGATCATCAGAAAGTGTAAAATTATTATAGAAACTTAGTTATATTGAAAAATGCAGAGCCACCCCCCCCCTACCCTGCCAGTGGCGGCGGAGGATGGTGGATCAATCCGTTTCCTTATCTATTTTTATTTTTGTCTATTCATATTTTTTCGCCCCTTAGACCCTGATGTGGGTCGTTGACCTGTGCCCGTGTGGGCTATTCTCCTTTTCTTTCTTTTTTTTCTTTTTTTACGGGGAATAGCCCACCTGGGCACAGGTTATCGACCCACATCATGGCCTAGGGGGCGAAAAAATAAGAATAAAAAGATATTAAAAATACAAAAGGAAAAAGTTATGTTAATCTACACCACGAAGATGCCGGAAAGCCAGCTTTTTAAAGCGAGACATTGTATGAGTATAGAAATACAGAAGAAGGCAGAGCATTCCACAGTTTGGCTGTGTGAGGAAAGAAGATGTACTATAACGGGTTATTCTAGGGTGACCGACAGCCACAGAGAAATGGTGGGAACCGCGGGCAAGACGTGTGTTATGAGCCTTGCCGGTGGTACACAGGATGCCAAATCCACCGAGCAATGCCCGTTAAAGTACCTGTAAAAGAGAGAGAGTAAAGCAACATCGCGGCGAAGAAAAAGGGAAGAGCCACCCAAGATATGAGAACAGTATTCCAAGTTAGGACGAATGAATCCCTTATATACTTGAAGCAACTGCTCAGGAGTGAAGTAGCTACAGCATCTGTACAGCATTCCCAATTTTCGGAAGGCAGCTTTAACAATGTTGAGGATATGTGGCTTCCATGACATATTAGAGGAAATGGTGAGGCCTAGCATATCTATTTCAGAATTTGGCAGAATGATTGCGTCCTGAAATGTAATTGGTGGGAGATCATCTAATTTAGAAAGTGTAATTGGTAAATACTGAGTTTTATTGTTATTGAATTTAACCAACATGGCTTCACAAGCAGGCGTTCATGTCTAACTAATCTATTAACATTTTTTTCATCTGTTTTCGAATCAGTGGACGAGGGGCACAATTATGATGTGGTATATCTTGACTTTAGCAAAGCCTTCGACAGAATCCCTTACGAAACAGTGGAGGCCCATAGCATTAAAGGAGATATTCTAAAATGGATTAGGGCGTGGTTACAGGAGAGTAAACAGCGAGTGAACATTAACGGCACTAAATCGCATTGGAGCAACGTCACTAGTGGAGTTCCCCAAGGCTCAGTACTTGGACCACTATTATTTATTCTATACATAAACGACATAGATATCGGCGTAGACAACAACTTAAGTAAATTTGCTGATGACACTAAAATAGGGCGTATAATTAAATCTGTCGAGGACTCCGCAAAACTACACGAAGATCTAAACAAACTTTTTCGAATGATCTGAAATATGGCAGATGAAATTTAATGTGGACAAATGTAAGGTACTCAGCATAGGAGATGTAAACAGGGAAACCAGATACCAGATGAACAACGATGCCATTGAGAAATCCGACTGCGAGAGAGATTTAGGAGTAAAGATAAGTAGGAACCGTAAGCCAAGTAAACAATGTGTTTTAGCTCGTAACAAGGCTAATAAAGTACTTGGGTTCATACAAAGGAGTGTTAGTTACAAGACTAGCGAGGTCATCTTAAAATTATATCTAGAGCTTGTGAGACCTCACCTGGATTACGCAGTTCAGTTCTGGTCACCGTATTACAGAATGGATATAGAATCCTTGGAAAGAATTCAGAGGAGAATGACAAGACTAATCCCGGGCATTAGGAACCTTGAGTATAGAGACAGGTTAATGCATCTTAATTTGCACTCCCTTGAGAGACGTAGAGCGAGGGGCGATGTGGTCGAGGTGTATAAATGGAAGTCAGGGTTAAACAAAGGTGATATAACAAAGGTACTCAAACTATCCAACCAGGAGCAAACTCGGACAATGGCTATAAATTAGACAAATTTAGATTTAGGCGCGAAATAGGTAAACATTGGTTTAGAAATAGAGTAGTGGACGAGTGGAACAAGTTACCAAATACCATCATTAACTCAAATATGCTGGATAGCTTCAAACATAGGTTGGATGGATATATGAGCAATAGGGGTTGGATGTACAGTAATTGGGACTGCCTAATATGGGCCAATAGGCCCGCTGCAGTTTCCTTCATTCTTATGTTCTTATATATAGATGAAATGATATCAGCTCTAGAAACAGATCTAGTTTGAGAGTTAGGAGGAAGGGGAAAATGTGAAGAAGAGTGAAGAGTAGAATCATCAGCGTAAGAATGGATAAAATTAGTTGTAGTGTGAAGTAAATCACTGATAAAAAGAAGGAAGAGAGTAGGTGAAAGAACAGAACCCTGTGGGACATCACTGTTGGTAGAGAACGAGCCAGAGATTAATCCCACGTTTTTAAGTTTAACAAATTTATTGACAAAGCTTGGAGTGCAGATTGCCTATTCTGAGTAATTTAGTCAGGTCTTGACACTGAGGGTGGTATCATTTCTCACTGCCTCGCAGGACAGAGGTTCATACACAAAGAAATACACCATATTCATTAACAGTATATATAGGTCAGAGTCATGTGGGTGATGTCACTGTTCACTGCCATGTAGAACAGAGGTTCGTACACAAAAAAATACATCATATTCATTAGCAGTATATATAGGTCAGCGTCATGTGGGTGATGTCAATGTCCATTGAGATGCGAGACAGAGGTTCACACACAAAGAAATACATCATAATCATTAGCAGTATATATAGGTCAGAGTCATGTGGGTGATGTTGTGGGGTACGTTATGTTTGAGTTCACACTCAGGATGGGATGGAGAAAGGAAACTCACAATGTGCTCTCTGTATACATATTGTATTAGATGTACAATGCAGCTTGGTGCTGGGAAGGCAGCATGGTTACAAGCGTTGAGTAGAGAGAGCTGGTTGGTGAGGGTGCTCAGAGGAGGACCAGCTTGTGGGTCGCCATGGTCGCCGGCGGGAGTGAGGACCGCCAGGCAGGAGGAGGAGGAGGTGTTGCTTGCTGGTGGCTGTAAGTAGAAAAGAGAGGTAGGTCACCACGAGGTCAGGTCTAATATAGCGGAGGTAGGCGTGGCTTAATAGTTGACCTCCGTCATGTAAGGCGGCGCTGGTTGACCTAAACCACGAGGCATACACTGGGGAATTCGCGGGGTCGGCTACTCGGCGACAAACAGCGTTTGTAGGAGAGGAATCCACTACAATACTCCCCCTTCCCTCCAGGCGGTGTAGGAGACTTGTTGTCTGTAGGGTTGCATCCCACATGTGAGGCAGAACGGGCGGTGCAGGAGACTTGTTGTCGGCTTGGTTGTATGCCACATGTGAGACATAACGGCGAGGGCGTGGATTAGCCGGTCGCTACGGGAGGCAACTTTGTCTAGATACACGAGATCTGTGGGAGGAGAGAGGGAGAAGAAGGGTTGTGGAGGCGATGAATTTTTTTGCTTCCCTCGCGGCAGGTACAGAGTCCTCAGATGCGCCTGCTGGGGTGTGTGGGTCTGGGTCAGGAGCAGGGGCTGCATCAGGAAGAGGGTCTATGACAGCAGCAGGGTGCATGACAGCAGCAGGGTCCACGACAGCAACAGGGTGAAGGAAAGTAGCAGGGAGTACCTGAGGGAAAAAAAGGGTGTGTGGGGCCGCACTCAGGCGCATGGGCCGCGTCGGGAGCAGGGGCTGCCAGGCAGGAGCCGAGGAGGGTCCGAGTCAGGAAGAGGGTCCAGGACAGTGGCAGGGGGTAGTGCTGGGCCGGGGCGGCGTCTGAGGCAGGACGGGTGTGCTGGGGTCGGTAAGACGTGGTGCTTGGGGCAGGAAGAGGAGCTGGTGTCTGCTTAGAGAAGCAGTGCTGCTCAAGGGTGTCAACCTGCAGTGTAGAGACAGTAGCTGTAGAGCCGGTGAGAGCTGCCTCTGTGTGGATAAGCCAGTCTTCCATGTTGCTTGAAGACTGGGAGAGTGATCGGTTTCTCCTCCATCCTGTGTGGGTGCGAATCTCCGGGGGTCAGCATTTGTGGGGTACGTTAGGTTTGGGTTCACACTCAGGATGGGATGGAGAAAGGAAACTCACAATATGCTCTCTGTATACATATTGTATTAAATGTATAATGCAGCTTGGTGCTGGGAAGGCAGCATGGTTACAAGCGTTGAGTAGAGAGAGCTGGTTGGTGAGGGTGCTCAGAGGAGGACCAGCTTGTGGGTCGCCATGGTCGCCGACGGGAGCGAGGACCGCCAGGCAGGAGGAGGAGGAGGAGAAGGCGTTGCTTGCTGGTGGCTGTAAGTACAAAAGAGAGGTAGGTCACCACGAGGTCAGGTCTAATATAGCGGAAGTAGGCGTGGCTTAATAGTTGACCTCCGTCATGTATGGCGGCGCATGGTTGACCTAGACCACGAGGTATGCACTGGGGAATTCGCGGGGTCGGCTACTCGGCGGCAAACAGCGTTTGTAGGGGAGGAATCCACTACAATGTTACTGTTCACTGCCATGCAGGACAGTAGTTCATATACATTGGACGTCATATTCAAATTGAAGACTAATCAGTGTGGGCTAGCAAATTTGGGATAAACAGCAAGAATGTCCTCAAGCACCCCGATTCAATGTAGTAATTACAAAGTTTATGATGCAATAAGCCAGGTGGCCTAACGACAACAACTGCCATGGATCGGTTCTCAAGGAAGCTAGAGATTAGAAAACAAAGTGGGGGAGAGAACCATAAGAGGGAAGTTTAGAAAGCAAAGACTGCCTGTCAAATGCTTTGGAGACGTCGAGTCCCATAACAAATAAATTATTTGAAATGACTTCAAATAATGAATAAAGACTATTATAACGCTGCTGTGTAGAGGTATCTTGCAACTTGGTGGAATTCTGATGCAAGGTCGTCGTTATTATCATATCTAGAGAAGCCTGAGCTTTAGTCGCTGTGCGTCGCTTGAAGAGCTCTAACAGGTTTGTACCGTACTACTCTTGGTAGTTTATAATTTTGTAAAGTGATTATGGTATAGAGTAGATATTTTCTAGTCTGTCTATAGTGATGTTAGTCTGGGGTGTTGGTCAAATTCTGTTACTACCTCTACCGAGGCCTGTACAGTGGTGGCCGTAGGCTAACATGATGACTGTATTGATGCCATTCTTATATCCATCTCTGGGACTTGTTATTCTCTGCCTCTAGGATAACGTTACAGTATTATTCTGTTATTATTTTTATATATTTAGGATGATGTTACTATTTTGTTATCTCCATGGCAGCGTGTTTATATAGTAACTTACAAGTGAACCAATTTGATGAAATCTCACATAGAAAGACTGATAGATAGATAGATAGATAAATAGATAGATAGATCGATAGATAGACAGATAGATAGATAGATAGATTCGGTAAAAACTATTTCTAGGTTTTATATTTTCGTGTTTTTAACTTAAGAAGCTTGGCACATTTTTATTTACGAGGAATATTCAACTTACACAAACTTTAGACACACTGTAGGTCAGTTAGGCTGTCAGGTTCCCTCTCAGCTGACGTAACAGAAGGAAATGACCTTAATCGCTTTCTTTGTTGACGTCATCTCAGGGGAACTCCCCGTCGCGTCTTTTTTTCCTATTATTTATTTTTCTTATTCATCATTTTATCCTAAGCTCTTTTTCTACACCTTCAGTTTTTATCAATTGTATTTTTATTAATACCTTGTTCTACGTGTAAGCCAGATTTTACTCTCCCGTTTTATGTCTAAATGAGTGCAAAATGTTCCTTTCTTTAATATATTAAGGTACATTCCGTTTTACGCCTACGCCAGCCTATCTCCACGCTGTGTACATACGTCAGGTTTACCCATTAGAGATACATATAGTGAAAGGGTTAAATTTAGATGAAGTACAACAATGTGGAAAGGAGGCGGAGTAGCAATCTATGTCAGGGATAATCTGAAGTGTGAAATAAATAACGAAATAAAAACTGAGCGGAATACAGAAACAGTTTGGATAGAATTAATCGACGGTAGGGGAAAATTAATCACAGGAGTAATATATAGACCTCCCAATCTTGATAGAGTTAATGAGCGACTTATCTGGGATGAAATGCACAGGGCTTCCATACACAACAAAGTCTGTATAGTAGGCGACTTTAACTTTGGCCAAATAGATTGGATTGACCTTACGGGTAACTCAGAATCAGAGGATTTTCTTGAAAAAATCCAGGACTGTTTCCTAAGTCAACATATAACCGAACCCACCCGGGGATAATATAAGAACATAAGAACATAAGAATGGAGGAAACTGCAGCAGGCCTATTGACCCATACTGGGCAGTCCCGTTTATACCCAACCCCTATTGCTCATATAAGCATCCAACCTATGTTTGAAGCTATTCAGCGTATTCCAGTTAATGATGATAATTGGTAACTTGTTCCAATCATCCAAACCAGTGTTTACCAATTTCACGCCGAAATCTAAATTTGTCTCATTTAAAACCATTGTTACGAGTTCGCTCCTGGTTGGATAGTTGAGTACCTTTGTAATGTCCCCTTTGTTTAACCCTGACTTCCATTTATACACCTCTATCATGTCGCCCCTCACTCTACGTCTCTCGAGGGAGTGCAAATTAAGATGCTTTAACCTGTCTCTGTATTCAAGGTTCCTAATGCCTGGGATTAGTCTTGTCATTCTCCTCTGGATTCTTTCCAATGATTCTATATCCATTCTGTAATACAGTGACCAGAACTGAACAGCGAAATCCAGGTGAGGTCTCACAGCACTAGATATAATTTTAAGATGACCTCGCTAGTCTTGTAACTAACACTCCTTTGTATGAACCCAAGTACTTTATTAGCCTTGTTTCGAGCAAAAACACATTGTTTACTTGGCTTAAGATTCGTACTTTTCATTACTCCTAAATCTCTCTCGCAGTTGGATTCCACAATGGCATCGTTGTTCATCTGGTAACTGGTTTCCCTGTTTACATCTCCTATACTGAGTACTTTACATATTTTTACTATATTGTTTGTATATATATATATATATATATATATATATATATATATATATATATATATATATATATATATATATATATATATATATATATATATATATATATATATATATATATATATATATATATGTATAGATATGTACATACCAAGATATGTGAACACGCCTGACACCAGGACTCTTGTTACCATTCATTGTACCATTTATTCACATGTCTGTATTACTACATATTATTATAGCATGTCTGATGTCCATGCTTATGTCTAATGCCTATGTTCATTTACTATGTCCCGATGTACTATGTCTGTACCGCGCTAGTCGAGTAATTAGAAGACCTCATTTATTGTCCTAGGAATGTCTAGCAACTCCCCTTGCCTGGCTAGCTAATTTCCCTCAGATCGGCCTCGGCCTACCTACGGTCCGGGGTCCCTAGTAATCGCTCCTGTATCGGTTGGCTATCACGCCCAGTCTTGTACACTTATTGAATATATCTACTGCTCGTGCCCTGGAGTTTCAAGAACCTTGTCTAGGATTACATCCACCACACCACATGGCGCAGTTTGAGTAGCTCCAACACGACAGTTTACAAGCCTCAAGAGCCGGCCTCGTCTGTTTCCCGCCCAGAAGATATACTCCACAGTGCCCCTGGATTTAAAGTGCTTTGTGACCTTGTGAAGTGCCCTAAGTGAAGTGCAGTGCCTTTCATGTCTCTTTGCTATGTTTCTGCGGCCCTACAGGTAGCAGACACGCCTTCAGCCCAGTTTCCAAGACAGCACTTCCGGCATACACCCCCCATCCACGGAGGCTCGCAAGCCACTGCCCGCGTCCCCTCCCACTGAGCCAGCTCGCCCGGGCGCGCGGAGGAATACACCGCCGCTAGCCGCCTCCTCTCACTTCACAAATATTACAGTCAGTACTCTTTTACTTGCCAGCCAGTTCCTGCACTTAAGCAAATCCATTGGCGAAAATATAGCACTTCACCTTATTCTCCTTGTCTTTCCCATCGCAACAATACCAAGCACGAGATGTCTGACCACGACGATTTGCTGGGAAATTTATATGAGGATTATGAGGAAGACGACGCCTCACAGACCCTCCCACCCCCCCTCACGCCTCACACGCCGGGCGCGCCAAATTCAAAGGATGGGAGCCAGGATATACGTCAGTTAATCCACTTCCTACAAGTTTCTCAAGAGAAGGAAGCCCAAAGACGTCAATTAGAGGAGGAAAAACGACGTCAAGAGGAATTGTCAAGACAGTCAGAGGAATCAGCTTACCGCCTTCAACTTCAACAACAACACCAAGCTGATAACCGCAAATTCCTGGACCTATTGGAATTGCTGGCAACGAGGACGACTTCACCAGCTGCCACAACCAACTCGCCAGCTTCAGCCTCTTCATCTATCCTTCAGACAACGCCTCCTCACACGTCACCTATCTCCCCTAGGTATGCCTCAGTGTCTTCTCAACCACCCGTTCCAGTCTCAACTCTCGTCGACCTCTCCGTGCCTCCTCCACCGCCTGCCGTCTCGAGTACACCCCTGCACAGCAAGTCTTCAGTTCCCAGTCCCCCACCTCTTCAATCTGATGCAACATATCAAGTATACCGTCAATGGCGACGTCGTTTCGAAGACTTTGCTGTTATGTCTGACCTCTACCGAATGCCCCCTCATAAACAACTCATCCAATTAAGATCGTGCATTTCCCTCGATGTTCAACGCCTCCTAGAGCACACGCTAGCCATCCCCCCTGACTCCCCCAGGTCAGTGACAGAGGTTTTAAACGCCTTGCAGAGTCATTTCCGTGGCCTCCGCAATGAAGCTTTGCGTCGTAGGGAACTGCTATCCTGCAAACAAGCTTCTGGGGAATCATTCTCAGACTTCTATGCACGACTTAAGGACCTAGCAACCGAGGTGGACCTATGTACAGGCGATCCTGTAACCTGTGCTGAGATCCAGCTCAAGATGATCTTGCTGATGGGTGTACGTGACGAGGACCTGCTTCAGAAACTCCTCACCCTCGACGCCGCCTCTTCCCTCACCGACTTCGTCACCTGTTGCAGGTCGTATGAGGCCACAAGAGAGGCTGCCTCAGCTATACACTCATCGCCATCTCAAGTCCACGCCGTCTCCACCTACAAGAGGAATCAACGCCAGATGCAGACGACGTCCTCTCCACAGCCCCCGTCACAGTCACCAGTTTCTTCTCCCGAATCCTGCAGAAACTGTCAGCACCAGCATGGTCCAGGAAAGTGCCCTGCGGCTGATAGTACATGTCGAAACTGTGGGTTTCAAGGCCATTGGCCCCGCACACCTCGATGTCCTGCCAACAAGGCCTCATGCAACGCTTGCAACAAGCAAGGACACTTCGCCAAGTGTTGCAGGTCCACCAAGAAGCCTCCATCTCCAGGTCAAAACGTCTCTTCACAGCCCGACAGAACGTCCACACCACCGTCTCCCAAGAATAACAAAGGATGCCGACGCGTGGATGATACCTCGAGTGACAGGTCCCCCAAGCCCGTCAATGTTCGTCTGTCCTACGGTACCAACTCTTCCAACCTCCTGATGATACCTGACACGGGCGCGGACATCACGGTGATTGGACCAACACACCTGGACGCCCTCAACATCCCCAGGAGTAGCCTGTCACCCACAGCCATGAACGACGTGCTCACAGCGGACGGGTCCCCGATGTCTCCACCTTTGGGTTGCTTCAAGGCAACACTACAGCTCGGTCCCAAGTCTTGCCTTGCCACAGTCCACGTCCATGAGGGCATCCAAACCCCTCTCTTGTCATGTGGCCATTGTCAGGACTTGGCCATCGTCTCATCCGAGTTCCCAAAGCCCATCCTCGCTGTGACACACCTCAACAGGTGTGCAGAGATACCTGTTTCAGCCATGACCACACCTGCTGCCGCCCGGGAGTTCTTTTTTCGTCAGTTCAGCGACGTCCTTGTCTCCAAGCCCGACCTCCAGAAGACGCCGCTCAAGAAGATGACAGGCCCCCCGATGAGAATCCACCTCAAGCCTGGCGCGACGCCTTTCGCCATCCACACACCCAGGCCTATCCCCTTTGCCATACGGGACAAGGTGAAGGCAGAGCTCGATTCTCTGGTGCAGCAGGGGATCATCAGACACGCCGGTGAGGAGCCCTCCGAGTGGTGCCACCCTATGGTCTTGGCACCCAAGCCTGTAGGTGTTCGCATCACAGTGGACCTCACCCATCTCAACTCGCAGGTCTCCCGTCCCGCCCATCCATCGCCTACGCCCATCCAAGCAGTCCGCAGCGTCACCCCGTCTGCAAAGTTCTTTACCACGGCGGATGCACTACATGGGTACTGGCAAGTCGACCTGGCGGAAGAAGATCGCCACCTCACTACATTCATCACGCCCTACGGCCGCTTCCAACACTGCCGCGGACCCATGGGCTTCGCAGCAACGGGGGATGCGTACTGCCTCCGTGGGGATATGGCTCTGCAGGGTGTCACCAACTGCGTGAAGGTCGTAGATGACATCCTGCTCTTCGACGATGATCTCCCGGCCCACTTGAACCGAGTTCATCTGATGCTCACAAGATGTCGTGCCCATGGTATCACCCTGAACAAAGATAAATTTGTGGTCGCCGCCCCCCAAGTTAACTACTGCGGCTACAACATCTCGCCAGAGGGGATCTCAGCTGATGAGGAGGTCAAGGCCATCAGGGACTTCCCTACTCCAGCGAACCTGACCGACCTTCGCTCATTTATGGGCCTGGTAAATCAGCTGGCCGACTTCTCCCCTAAAATCGCCACATCAGCCCAACCTCTACGCCCCCTCATGAGCCCCAAGCGCTCCTTCCTCTGGACTCCTGACCACGACCTAGCGTTCAGGAATGTTAAGAAGGCGTTGCTGTCACCACCAGTCCTGGCACCCTTCGACCCGTCCTTACCAGTGGTCCTCCAGACCGACGCCTCCCATCTATACGGCCTCGGATATGCCCTCCTTCAAGACCACGGCCAGGGTAGACTGCGCTTAGTTCAGTGTGGCTCCAGGTTTTTGACGGACATGGAGACCAGATACGCCACCATCGAACTAGAGATGCTGGCAGTCGCCTGGGCTATGGCCAAGTGCCGCCTTTACCTGTTCGGCCTTGGGCATTTCACCCTCATGACGGACCATCGCCCGCTCATACCCATTCTTAATCACTACACGTTGGACGCCATCGAAAATCCTCGCCTCCAACGTCTCAAAGAGAAGACCGCCCCTTACGTCTTTACAGCTGTGTGGCGCGCCGGGAAGCTTCTGTGCATACCAGACGCCCTCTCCCGAGCCCCTGTTAGTCGCCCCACACCTGAAGATGAAGTCGACTGTACCACG
>NW_024751994.1:0-11360 GCF_018991925.1 Homarus americanus
CAATGGATAGTGGTGTCGTACATATTGCATTCTTCCAGTAATCTCTAACTTAACTTTGATTGGTAGAATAAGAGGTAACGTCATCAAATTACAGCCAATAGGAAAACAAAACAATCAGTCAATACAACACCCCAACTTATGTTTTGCTGTTGGATATTTATTCTCCGTTTCATTGTTAAGGTTGCTATAATATTGAAAATGCGATGGGCGGTGTATTTATTTAACCTCATATCTCCCAGAATTTTAAAAATAGTGAAACGAGAATAAATATCCAACAGCAAAGCATAAGTAAGGGTGTTGTGCTGACTAAGTGCTCTGTTCTCCTATTGGCTGTAATTTGATGACGTTACATCTTGCTCCACCAATCACAGTTAAGTAAGGGATTACTGGAGGAATGCAAAATGTACGACAAAACTATGAAGTTCTTGGGGCGATGCTGCATGTGGAAGGGCCCCTGGGAGCGCCGTGGCCCGTGGCAGAGACGCTGCCGCCCCTGGAAAGACACCCACTGCCACTAGGAGGGCCCACAGCAGCGCTACCGTCCCTAGGAGGACACATAGGGGCGCCGCAGCCCCTGGCAGGGTCCTTGTGGGCATTGGAGCCCCAAAGAGGGTCCTTGGGGGAGACACCACCTATGGAAGGACCCCTGAAGGCGCCACCGCTGTGGTAAGGCCCCTGGGGGCGTCGCCGTCCCTGGGAACACCCCAGAAGGCGCCATTGTCCCTGTAAGGGACCCTGGGATCGCCGTTATCCCTGTGAGGGTCACATTTCCATGCCATGCACGGAGGCGTCCTCAGGGCCTTCTCAGGGTCGGCGGTGCGGCCATGGGACCTGTCAGGGGCGCTGGATCCACCAGGGGCGTTCTTAGGGACAACTGCAATTCTAGGGGCCTTCTCATGGAAGGCGATGTACACAGCGGATCCTCTAGGAACAGCCGAGCTACCGTGGGCATCTCAGGGACGGCAACGATTCAAGGGACCCTTGCAGAGACGGCAACGCTCCTAGGGACCCTCACAGGGACGGCGGCGCCACCAATGGCCCTGCTAGGGGCGCTGGCGACCCTAGGGGCCCTCACAGGGACAGCCATGATCCTCGGGGTTTTTCCAGGGACGGGGGCGCCTCCAAGTATGACCATAGGGACCGTGGTGCTCCCAGAGGCCCTGCCAGCGGCGGTGGCGCCTTCAGGGGCCCTTCCAGAGGCGGTGGCTCCCTCCAGGCCTCTTTATGGGGGCGCCACTGCTCCCAGGGACCCTGCCAAGGCCTGTGGCTCACAATAGGTCCTCCTAGGGGAGACGGTGCCCGAAAACAATGGATAGTGGTGTCGTACATATTGCATTCTTCCAGTAATCTCTTACTTAACTTTGATTGGTGGAATAAGAGGTAACGTCATCAAATTACAGCCAATAGGAAAACAGAACAATCAGTCAATACAACACCCCAACTTATGTTTTGCTGTTGGATATTTATTCTCCGTTTCATTGTTAAGGTTGCTATAATATTGAAAATGCGATGGGCGTTATATTTATTTAACCTCTATATCTCCCAAATTTTAAAATGGTAGAAACGAATAAATATCAACAATAAGCTATAAGTAGAGGGTGTTGTGCTGACTAAAGATGTATTTCCTATTGGCTGTAATTTGATGACATTACATCTTGCTCCACCAATCACAGTTAAGTAAGGAGTTACTGGAGGAATGCAAAATGTACGACAAAACTATGAAGTTCTTGAGGCGATGCTGCATGTGGAAGGGCCCCTGGGAGCGCCGTGGCCCCTGGCAGAGACGCTGCCGCCCCTGGAAAGACACCCACTGCCACTAGGGGGGCCCACAGCAGCGCTACCGTCCCTAGGAGGACACATAGGGGCGCCGCAGCCCCTGGCAGGGTCCTTGTGGGCAGTGGAGCCCCAAAGAGGGTCCTTGAGGGAGACACCACCTATGGAAGGACCCCTGAAGGCGCGACCGCTGTGGTAAGGCCCCTGGGGGCGTCGCCGTCCCTGGGAACACCCCAGAAGGCGCCATTGTCCCTGTAAGGGACCCTGGGATCGCCGTTATCCCTGTGAGGGTCACATTTCCATGCCATGCACGCAGGCGTCCTCAGGGCCTTCTCAGGGTCGGCGGTGCAGCCATGGGACCTGTCAGGGGCGCTGGATCCACCAGGGGAGCTCTTAGGGACAACTGCAATTCTAGGGGCCTTCTCATGGAAGGCGATGTACACAGCGGATCCTCTAGGAACAGCCGAGCTTCCGTGGGCTTCTCAGGGACGGCAACGATTCAAGGGACCCTTGCAGAGACGGCAACGCTCCTAGGGACCCTCACAGGGACGGCGGCGCCACCAATGGCCCTGCTAGGGGCGTTGGCGACCCTAGGGGCCCTCACAGGGACAGCCATGATCCTCGGGGTTTTTCCAGGGACGGGGGCGCCTCCAAGTATGACCATAGGGACCGTGGTGCTCCCAGAGGCCCTACCAGCGGCGGTGGCGCCTTCAGGGGCCCTTCCAGAGGCGGTGGCTCCCTCCAGGCCTCTTTATGGGGGCGCCACTGCTCCCAGGGACCCTGCCAAGGCCTGTGGCTCACAATAGGTCCTCCTAGGGGAGACGGTGCCCGAAAACAATGGATAGTGGTGTCGTACATATTGCATTCTTCCAGTAATCTCTTCCTTAACTTTGATTGGTAGAATAAGAGGTAACGTCATCAAATTACAGCCAATAGGAAAACAAAACAATCAGTCAATACAACACCCCAACTTATGTTTTGCTGTGGGATATTTATTCTCCGTTTCATTGTTAAGGTTGCTATAATATTGAAAATGCGATGGGCGGTGTATTTATTTAACCTCATATCTCCCAGAATTTTAAAAATAGTGAAACGAGAATAAATATCCAACAGCAAAGCATAAGTAAGGGTGTTGTGCTGACTGAGTGCTCTGTTCTCCTATTGGCTGTAATTTGATGACGTTACATCTTGCTCCACCAATCACAGTTAAGTAAGGGATTACTGGAGGAATGCAAAATGTACAACAAAACTATGAAGTTCTTGGGACGATGCTGCATGTGGAAGGGCCCCTGCGAGCGCCGTGGCCCCTGGCAGAGACGCTGCCGCCCCTGGAAAGACACCCACTGCCACTAGGAGGGCCCACAGCAGCGCTACCGTCCCTAGGAGGACACATAAGGGCGCCACAGCCCCTGGCAGGGTCCTTGTGGGCAGTGGAGCCCCAAAGAGGGTCCTTGGGGGAGACACCACCTATGGAAGGACCCCTGAAGGCGCCACCGCTGTGGTAAGGCCCCTAGGGGCGTCGCCGTCCCTGGGAACACACCAGAAGGCGTCATTGTCCCTGTAAGGGACCCTGGTATCGCCGTTATCCCTGTGAGGGTCACATTTCCATGCCATGCATGGAGGCGTCCTCAGGGCCCTCTCAGGGTCGGCGGTGCGGCCATGGGACCTGTCAGGGGCGCTGGATCCACCAGGGGCGCTCTTAGGGACAACTGAAATTCTAGGGGCCTTCTCAGGGAAGGCGATGTACACAGCGGATCCTCTAGGAACAGCCGAGCTTCCGTGGGCTTCTCAGGGACGGCAACGATTCAAGGGACCCTTGCAGAGACGGCAACGCTCCTAGGGACCCTCACAGGGATGGCGGCGCCACCAATGGCCCTGCTAGGGGCGCTGGCGACCCTAGCGGCCCTCACAGGGACAGCCATGATCCCCGGGGTTTTTCCAGGGACGGGTGCGCCTCCAAGTATGACCATAGGGACCGTGGTGCTCCCAGAGGCCCTGCCAGCGGCGGTGGCGCCTTCAGGGGCCCTTCCAGAGGCGGTGGCTCCCTCCAGGCCTCTTTATGGGGGCGCCACTGCTCCCAGGGACCCTGCCAAGGCCTGTGGCTCACAATAGGTCCTCCTAGGGGAGACGGTGCCCGAAAACAATGGATAGTGGTGTCGTACATATTGCATTCTTCCAGTAATCTCTATGCTGATTGGTGGAATAAGAGACGCGTCATCAGAGTGCAGCCAATAGGAAAACGACAATCAGTCAATACCTTTTTTAACTTATGTTTTGCTGTTGGATATTTGTTCTCCGTTTCATTGATTGAGTTTATATAATATTGAAAATGCGATGGGCGGTGTATTTGCCCAACCTCATATCTCCCCAGAATTTCATCAATGGGGTGTTGTGCTGACCAGGTGACTCTGTTCTCCTATTGGCTGTAATTTAATGACGTTGTCTTGCTCACAATGCAGTTAATGAGGATTGGAGGAATGCAAATGTACGACAAAACTACTCGAAGTTCTTGGGGCGATGCTGCATGTGGAAGGGCCCTAGACGCCGTATTTCTTGAAGACACTGCCGCCCTGGAAAAGACACCCACTGCCACTAGGAGGCCCACAGCGCTTCGTCCCTAAGAGACACATAAGGCGCCACCCAGCCTGGCAGTCCTTGTGGGCAGTCAGGACCCCAAAAGTCCTTGGGGGGAGACACCACCTCTGGAAGGACTGGGCGCCACCACTGTGTTAAGGCCCCTGGGGCCGTCATGTCCCTGGAGACACCAGGGAAAGGCGTGTTTGGCTCCTGTAAGGACCCTGAACCGTTATCCCTGCTGAGGTGCATTTCACATGCCATGCACGGAGGCGTCCTCAGGGCCCTCTCAGGGTCGGCGGTGCGGCCATGGGACCTGTCAGGGGCGCTGGATCCACCAGGGGCGCTCTTAGGGACAACTGCAATTCTAGGGGCCTTCTCAGGGAAGGCGATGTACACAGCGGATCCTCTAGGAACAGCCGAGCTTCCGTGGGCTTCTCAGGGACGGCAACGATTCAATGGACCCTTGCAGAGACGGCAACGCTCCTAGGGACCCTCACAGGGACGGCGACGCCACCAATGGCCCTGCTAGGGGCGCTGGCGACCCTAGGGGCCCTCACAGGGACAGACATGATCCTCGGGGTTTTTCCAGGGACGGGGGCGCCTCCAAGTATGACCATAGGGACCGTGGTGCTCTCAGAGGCCCTGCCAGCGGCGGTGGCGCCTTCAGGGGCCCTTCCAGAGGCGGTGGCTCCCTCCAGGCCTCTTTATGGGGGCGCCACTGCTCCCAGGGACCCTGCCAAGGCCTGTGGCTCACAATAGGTCCTCCTAGGGGAGACGGTGCCCGAAAACAATGGATAGTGGTGTCGTACATATTGCATTCTTACAGTAATCTCTTACTTAACTTTGATTGGTAGAATGAGAGGTAACGTCATCAAATTACAGCCAATAGGAAAACAGAACAATCAGTCAATACAACACCCCAACTTATGTTTTGCTGTTGGATATTTATTCTCCGTTTCATTGTTAAGGTTGCTATAATATTGAAAATGCGATGGGCGGTGTATTTATTTACCCTCATATCTCCCAGAATTTTAAAAATAGTGAAACGAGAATAAATATCAACAACCAAAGCATAAATAAAGTGTTGTGCTGGCTGGTGCTCTGTTCTGTTTTGTAATTTAATGACGTTGCATCTTGCTCCACAATCACAGTTAAGCGAAGTTTCACAGAATGAAATGTGACAAACTCTCGAAGTTCTTAGGACGATGCTGTGGAAGGGGCCTGGGAGCGCCGTGGCCCCTGGCAGAGACGCTGCCGCCCCTGGAAAGACACCCACTGCCACTAGGAGGGCCCACAGCAGCGCTACGTCCCTAGGAGGACACATAGGGGCGCCGCAGCCCCTGACAGGGTCCTTGTGGGCAGTGGAGCCCCAAAGAGGGTCCTTGGGGGAGACACCACCTATGGAAGGACCCCTGAAGGCGCCACCGCTGTGGTAAGGCCCCTGGGGGCGTCGCTGTCCCTGGGAACACACCAGAAGGCGTCATTGTCCCTGTAAGGGACCCTGGTATCGCCGTTATCCCTGTGAGGGTCACATTTCCATGCCATGCACGGAGGCGTCCTCAGGGCCCTCTCAGGGTCGGCGGTGCGGCCATGGGACCTGTCAGGGGCGCTGGATCCACCAGGGCCGCTCTTAGGGACAACTGCAATTCTAGGGGCCTTCTCAGGGAAGGCGATGTACACAGCGGATCCTCTAGGAACAGCCGAGCTTCCGTGGGCTTCTCAGGGACGGCAACGATTCAAGGGGCCCTTGCAGAGACGGCAACGCTCCTAGGGACCCTCACAGGGACGGCGGCGCCACCAATGGCCCTGCTAGGGGCGCTGGCGACCCTAGGGGCCCTCACAGGGACAGCCATGATCCCCGGGGTTTTTCCAGGGACGGGGGCGCCTTCAAGTATGACCATAGGGACCGTGGTGCTCCCAGAGGCCCTGCCAGCGGCGGTGGCGCCTTCAGGGGCCCTTCCAGAGGCGGTGGCTCCCTCCAGGCCTCTTTATGGGGGCGCCACTGCTCCCAGGGACCCTGCCAAGGCCTGTGGCTCACAATAGGTCCTCCTAGGGGAGACGGTGCCTGAAAACAATGGATAGTGGTGTCGTACATATTGCATTCTTCCAGTAATCTCTAACTTAACTTTGATTGGTAGAATAAGAGGTAACGTCATCAAATTACAGCCAATAGGAAAACAGAACAATCAGTCAATACAACACCCCAACTTATGTTTTGCTGTTGGATATTTATTCTCCGTTTCATTGTTAAGGTTGCTATAATATTGAAAATGCGATGGGCGGTGTATTTATTTAACCTCATATCTCCCAGAATTTTAAAAATAGTGAAACGAGAATAGATCTCCAACAGCAAAGCATAAGTAAGGGTGTTGTGCTGACTGAGTGCTCTGTTCTCCTATTGGCTGTAATTTGATGACGTTACATCTTGCTCCACCAATCACAGTTAAGTAAGGGATTACTTGACGAAAGCAAAATGTACGACAAAACTATGAAGTTCTTGGGGCGATGCTGCATGTGGAAGGGCCCCTGGGAGCGCCGTGGCCCCTGGCAGAGACGCTGCCGCCCCTGGAAAGACACCCACTGCCACTAGGAGGGCCCACAGCAGCGCTACCGTCCCTAGGAGGGCACATAGGGGCGCCGCAGCCCCTGGCAGGGTCCTTGTGGGCATTGGAGCCCCAAAGAGGGTCCTTGGGGGAGACACCACCTATGGAAGGACCCCTGAAGGCGCCACCGCTGTGGTAAGGCCCCTGGGGGCGTCGCCGTCCCTGGGAACACCCCCAGAAGGCGCCATTGTCCCTGTAAGGGACCCTGGGATCGCCGTTATCCCTGTGAGGGTCACATTTCCATGCCATGCACGGAGGCGTCCTCAGGGCCTTCTCAGGGTCGGCGGTGCGGCCATGGGACCTGTCAGGGGCGCTGGATCCACCAGGGGCGCTCTTAGGGACAACTGCAATTCTAGGGGCCTTCTCAGGGAAGGCGATGTACACAGCGGATCCTCTAGGAACAGCCGAGCTTCCGTGGGCTTCTCAGGGACGGCAACGATTCAAGGGACCCTTGCAGAGACGGCAACGCTCCTAGGGACCCTCACAGGGACGGCAGCGCCACCAATGGCCCTGCTAGGGGCGCTGGCAACCCTAGGGGCCCTCACAGGGACAGCCATGATCCCCGGGGTTTTTCCAGGGACAGGGGCGCCTTCAAGTATGACCATAGGGACCGTGGTGCTCCCAGAGGCCCTGCCAGCGGCGGTGGCGCCTTCAGGGGCCCTTCCAGAGGCGGTGGCTCCCTCCAGGCCTCTTTATGGGGGCGCCACTGCTCTCAGGGACCCTGCCAAGGCCTGTGGCTCACAATAGGTCCTCCTAGGGGAGACGGTGCCCGAAAACAATGGATAGTGGTGTCGTACATATTGCATTCTTCCAGTAATCTCTAACTTAACTTTGATTGGTAGAATAAGAGGTAACGTCATCAAATTACAGCCAATAGGAAAACAAAACAATTAGTCAATACAACACCCCAACTTATGTTTTGCTGTTGGATATTTATTCTCCGTTTCATTGTTAAGGTTGCTATAATATTGAAAATGCGATGGGCGGTGTATTTATTTAACCTCATATCTCCCAGAATTTTAAAAATAGTGAAACGAGAATAAATATCCAACAGCAAAGCATAAGTAAGGGTGTTGTGCTGACTGAGTGCTCTGTTCTCCTATTGGCTGTAATTTGATGACGTTACATCTTGCTCCACCAATCACAGTTAAGTAAGGGATTACTGGACGAAAGCAAAATGTACGACAAAACTATGAAGTTCTTGGGGCGATGCTGCATGTGGAAGGGCTCCTGGGAGCGCCGTGGCCCCTGGCAGAGACGCTGCCGCCCCTGAAAAGACACCCACTGCCACTAGGAGGGCCCACAGCAGCGCTACCGTCCCTAGGAGGACAGATAGGGGCGCCGCAGCCCCTGGCAGGGTCCTTGTGGGCAGTGGAGCCCCAAAGAGGGTCCTTGGGGGAGACACCACCTATGGAAGGACCCCTGAAGGCGCCACCGCTGTGGTAAGGCCCCTGGGGGCGTCGCCGTCCCTGGGAACACCCCAGAAGGCGCCATTGTCCCTGTAAGGGACCCTGGCATCGCCGTTATCCCTGTGAGGGTCACATTTCCATGCCATGCACGGAGGCGTCCTCAGGGCCCTCTCAGGGTCGGCGGTGCGGCCATGGGACCTGTCAGGGGCGCTGGATCCACCAGGGGCTCTCTTAGGGACAACTGCAATTCTAGGGGCCTTCTCAGGGAAGGCGATGTACACAGCGGATCCTCTAGGAACAGCCGAGCTTCCGTGGGCTTCTCAGGGACGGCAACGATTCAATGGACCCTTGCAGAGACGGCAACGCTCCTAGTGACCCTCACAGGGACGGCGGCGCCACCAATGGCCCTGCTAGGGGCGCTGGCGACCCTAGGGGCCCTCACAGGGACAGCCATGATCCCCGGGGTTTTTCCAGGGACGGGGGCGCCTCCAAGTATGACCATAGGGACCGTGGTGCGCCCAGAGGCCCTGCCAGCGGCGGTGGCGCCTTCAGGGGCCCTTCCAGAGGCGGTGGCTCCCTCCAGGCCTCTTTATGGGGGCGCCACTGCTCCCAGGGACCCTGCCAAGGCCTGTGGCTCACAATAGGTCCTCCTAGGGGAGACGGTGCCCGAAAACAATGGATAGTGGTGTCGTACATATTGCATTCTTCCAGTAATCTCTAACTTAACTTTGATTGGTAGAATAAGAGGTAACGTCATTTAATATAGCCAATAGAAAATCAGTAATCGGTGTCAATTGCTGGCCCTTGGTCTAGGTTTTTTGCTGCTGGATATTTATTCTCGTTTCATTACAAGGTTGCTATAATATTGAAAATGCGATGGCGGTGTATTTATTTAACCCTCATATCTCCAGAATTTTAAAATAGTGAAACGAGAATAAATATCCAACAGCAAAGCATAAGTGGTGCGGTGTTGTGCTGACTGAGTGCTCTGTTCTCCTATTGGCTGTAATTTGATGACGTTACATCTTGCTCCACCAATCACAGTTAAGTAAGGGATTACTGGAGGAATGCAAAATGTACGACAAAACTATGAAGTTCTTGGGGCGATGCTGCATGTGGAAGGGCCCCTGGGAGCGCCGTGGCCCCTGGCAGAGACGCTGCCGCCCCTGGAAAGACACCCACTGCCACTAGGAGGGCCCACAGCAGCGCTACCGTCCCTAGGAGGACACATAGGTGCGCCGCAGCCCCTGGCAGGGTCCTTGTGGGCAGTGGAGCCCCAAAGAGGGTCCTTGGGGGAGACACCACCTATGGAAGGACCCCTGAAGGCGCCACCGCTGTGGTAAGGCCCCTGGGGGCATCGCCGTCCCTGGGAACACCCCAGAAGGCGCCATTGTCCCTGTAAGGGACCCTGGGATCGCCGTTATCCCTGTGAGGGTCACATTTCCATGCCATGCACGGAGGCGTCCTCAGGGCCCTCTCAGGGTCGGCGGTGCGGCCATGGGACCTGTCAGGGGCGCTGGATCCACCAGGGGCGCTCTTAGGGACAACTGCAATTCTAGGGGCCTTCTCAGGGAAGGCGATGTACACAGCGGATCCTCTAGGAACAGCTGAGCTTCCGTGGGCTTCTCAGGGACGGCAACGATTCAAGGGACCCTTGCAGAGACGGCAACGCTCCTAGGGACCCTCACAGGGACGGCGGCGCCACCAATGGCCCTGCTAGGGGCGCTGGCGACCCTAGGGGCCCTCACAGGGACAACCATGATCCTCGGGGTTTTTCCAGGGACGGGGGCGCCTCCAAGTATGACCATAGGGACCGTGGTGCTCCCAGAGGCCCTCCCAGCGGCGGTGGCGCCTTCAGGGGCCCTTCCAGAGGCGGTGGCTCCCTCCAGGCCTCTTTATGGGGGCGCCACTGCTCCCAGGGACCCTGCCAAGGCCTGTGGTTCACAATAGGTCCCTCCTAGGAGATTTGCAGCTCCGAAAACAATGGATATGGTAAGTCGTATTACAGTTGTGATTCTTCCAGTATCTCAACTTTAACTTTGATTGCAGAATAAGAGGTAACGTCATCAAATTACAGCCAATACGAAAACAAAACAATCAGTCAATACATCACCCCAACTTATGTTTTGCTGTTGGATATTTATTCTCCGTTTCATTGTTAAGGTTGCTATAATATTGAAAATGCGATGGGCGGTGTATTTATTTAACCTCATATCTCCCAGAATTTTAAAAATAGTGAAACGAGAATAAATATCCAACAGCAAAGCATAAGTAAGGGTGTTGTGCTGACTGAGTGCTCTGTTCTCCTATTGGCTGTAATTTGATGACGTTACATCTTGCTCCACCAATCACAGTTAAGTAAGGGATTACTGGACGAAAGCAAAATGTACGACAAAACTATGAAGTTCTTGGGGCGATGCTGCATGTGGAAGGGCCCCTGGGAGCGCCGTGGCCCCTGGCAGAGACGCTGCCGCTTCTGGAAAGACACCCACTGCCACTAGGAGGGCCCACAGCAGCGCTACCGTCCCTAGGAGGACACATAAGGGCGCCGCAGCCCCTGGCAGGGTCCTTGTGGGCAGTGGAGCCCCAAAGAGGGTCCTTGGGGGAGACACCACCTATGGAAGGACCCCTGAAGGCGCCACCGCTGTGGTAAGGCCCCTGGGGGCGTCGCCGTCCCTGGGAACACCCTAGAAGGCGCCATTGTCCCTGTAAGGGACCCTGGGATCGCCGTTGTCCCTGTGAGGGTCACATTTCCATGCCATGCACGCAGGCGTCCTCAGGGCCTTCTCAGGGTCGGCGGTGCAGCCATGGGACCTGTCAGGGGCGCTGGATCCACCAGGGGCGCTCTTAGGGACAACTGCAATTCTAGAGACCTTCTCATGGAAGGCGATGTACACAGCGGATCCTCTAGGAACAGCCGAGCTTCCGTGGGCTTCTCAGGGACGGCAACGATTCAAGGGACCCTTGCAGAGACGGCAACGCTCCTAGGGACCCTCAC
>NW_024751995.1:0-32623 GCF_018991925.1 Homarus americanus
CTAGAAGCATGTATTGTTTGTGTGTGTCTGTGTGTGTGTGTGTGTGTGCACATGTATATGTGTGTGTGTTTTTATGTATATTCTCCGGTGAGGTAAGTTCCATTGTGTGGGTGTTAGAAATCGAAGTGGGAAAAGGATATTTATGGTTGTTAACAGGTGACAATGGTGAGGGAAGGGTCTACTAGGACGCCCCATTATGTCCGACGCCTGGGGTTCATTGCCCCCTCCCTCCTACACACCCTGTTGCCACACATAGCCCCCCCCCTTCCTCCCGTGAATTAACCCAGTTTAAACGGTTCTGCCAGTTTGCACACTTGTCTTAGGATGACTTTAGGCCCAGGTTAACAGTGGTTTCGATAAGTATATTTTACTGGGGCGCCGAGGCTGTTGTGGTTGTTGCAACTGTATGAGGGCATCACTCAAGTGGCCGAGTTGTTGATGGTTTATGTTGCTAATATGTGAGATATAATAACTGATTATGGGTAGTATCGGCGTTAACAGCTAATCAATCATTACCAAGATACTAGACGGTGCTGATGTGGCGAGAACTGCAGAGCTATAATTACTGAATCCTGTCTTCCGCCCAAACTAACGGTTGGACCCTCAATCACTCTATCTGCAATCTGCACGGAATCTGCCGTGTATGTCTGTAAATACCTTGATTACGAGCGAAAACGTAATGCAGTTTTCCGAGTGGGGATTAATTACCAAAAACAAACATGGTAATTTAGTAGATAATGTTTTGTGGGAGCAGGATGAAGTGGGAGCTAGTTAAGGGTCGTCCCAGTCTGTACATGGTGGGCAGGCGAGACCATCGTCCCCAGCCATGTCTTCCTCTGTGCTGGCCACATGTGAGGCAAACCCGCACAACACCTGTAACTCCATATACCCACAAAAGGCCCAAGACCGACTCGTATACTATCTGGATATCATCATTCTTGGACTCCTTAGCTGCTAGTGCGTGCTGGGTGACGTGTGGTGGGCCCAAAGCACCCAGCACCCTCCTGGTCAGCCTGCTTGTCAACGCTCCTGTCTTTGCTCTGCTCGGCGGCAGCGGTAATCATGGTGTTGGTTTATGACCGGCAGCTTATACAGGTTGGCATTATATGTGTAGACGTATGTATGTTCATTATTACCTCTGTCGTTTAAATATTACAGGTATATAGTATGTAAAGAGGCTGCATGATATGAGGTAACTGTACTCATGCTCTTTCGTCATACTGATATATCTTGGCCTTTTAACATGTCACTTTGTTAAGGTCGTTATTAGCAAACCCGTGAGTGGGTGTGCTCTGCTCAAGGGGAGGGAGGTGAGAGGTCAACTAGTACATTTAAAACCTCTGGCCGGTATACAAACTTTAGGACCCTCATAGTTCTGTTATTAAAAGGCCCTGGAGCATTTTTATATCCTCAATAGTCGTCTGTTAGTTGGTGCCAAGGCGAACTAATAACATAGCATCAGCGGCGGCAACTCATTTATCGAAGGGAGAGATATTTTAATGAATAAAGTGATTCTGAACCTATTATGCGATATCGACTGGACTGTGCTGGTATCATGGCAGTGACTGATTTAGTGAGGAAACACTACAAAGTAGAACTGGGAGGAATAGGGCTCTAACCCAGAGATAAAGTGACCATAACCCGTGCTATAACTTCAGACACCTTAATCCACTAACTGAACCTAAAATATTTTTGTCAGTTTATGAGTTCCCACTACCCAAGAGAGACATTCAAAGAGCAGCATTGAATTTTATGGCGATTTCAGCCATGTCCTCTTTTGTCTTTATTATGCAGGAAAGGTTTGAGCGGCCATTCAATATTAATTTTGGTGAATTTATAATTTTACACCGGTCTTTCTTTTCAATGTTATTAATATGTATCTCGTAATGTTTATATAATTCTAAGACATTTTTCTTTTTTTATGATAGTTCCAGACCTCTTGTCTTCGCTCTTGCCATCTAGAGCTCATATGCGAGAGTAAGGCGATAGCTGGCTGAACCGGTGGAAGAGCTGTGCGGAATTGTGAGAAATATTATTTTGCACAGTTGCTGAGATTCACCAGAAAATAGAGGCAATTTTTTCCATAAAACACGGTGTATTACTGAAGTACAGTTAATAGTTTAACCAGAAAACACGGAAAGGTGCAACTTTTCCGTTAGGATATAAAGGATCATTGATTCATTTACAGATTAAGGCAAGATGTGGGAGCAGGAACAACGGGGGTCCAGGGGCGAGCCCACCTGGTTAGGTTAGGTTTCTTGGTTGGTTGGTAATATAATTTGCTATTTATTAAAAAATTCCAACTTTGTCTTTTATGATTGTTGGGGGATCTATAAAGCACGTGATTTCCGGTGTAAATTAATATCAAATTCGTTCGATACTCATCAAAATACAAAGAAAATTTTATTTTTAAATCGAATAAAGACCGGTGTGATTATAAATTGACCTTAAATTTTTTCTTCAACCACCAATAATAAAGTCTGGTCTGCTGTCCGTTGGGCTTCTTTTCTTCTTGGGGTTGAGGCTTCCATTTTGATGGTCAACTGTCTGCTCTTCAGTAACACGTTGTTTGAGGCAGGCCAAGCCACCGATCACTGTTCTTGGTTAATATATCCTCCTTCAAACTGCATAGATTGATTTTTAATCAAAATGTAAATAAACGAATATTGAAATTAATTTCATAATTTTATTGAGGTTATTCAGCAAAATACCATTTTATATGATGAACTCCTGTTACCCTTAGCGCTGTTTAGCGGTACTTAACAAACAACTGTTTGTGCGGTAAAAGTTTGTTAGTTAAGTTTTGTGTATAACTTAAATTTTACTGTTAGCTAACAGAACTATTATGTCATTAACAGAAAAGTTTTGTGTATACCGGCTCAGATTACCTGAAGATACGCCTCCCCACCCATCTACATCCACCTTTTGATTAACTTCCCCAAACGTTAACCTAACCACCCCAGGTAACGTTAGGGTGTTTAATCTTAGAGAAATAAGAGAGGGGGAGGGGAGGGTCTTCAGGTGAAATAATGACATAATTCCATGGCTTTATATTATGTTCTACACTGATATACTTGTTGCTAATAAACCTAACATCTTGTACGGTCGGGGTCAAAAGTCTTGAACAATTGACAGTATTTAGCATGTAAGTACCCGAAGATATTAGGTATTAAGGAGAGTTTTATCCCATTTTGTAGTTGAGGCATAATATGTGATGACCAGTAGTGTTATTAGTATATCCCAATCATATATGTATGACTCAGAAGTAGATGCCAGATATTGCTAAGTGTTAAAGACTTTTGACCCCGACTCTACCTTATATTAGTATTCTCTAAAGCCCAACATTATCAAGTTTAGTGATGAGTGCCAATAGTGTTGTAGGCATAATATTGTGTCATAGGCCCTGTGGTGTCATAGGCCCTACGGTGTCATAGGCCCTACGGTGTCATAGGCCCTACGGTGTCATAGGCCTTACGTGTGTCATGATCCTCGGATAATTTCACTTTGAAGGGTTTAATGTCACATGTCGTCAGTATAGTGTCACATGCCCTCCCCAACGTAATGCCACCTCCTCCTCCAACATACTGGCACCCTCCTCCCTTTTGTACCCTTCCTCCAACGTAATGCCACCCTCCCCACATACTGGCGCCCTCTCCCCAAGTATGCCTCCTCCAACATACTGTTTTGGTTTTGTTCATATGGCCCTTACATTGGTGTCCTGCTACCCCTAACATATGGCCCTACTTGTCATATGGCCCTACTCTGTCATATGGCTCTTTCGGTGTCATAATGGCCCTTTTGGTGTGTAATGCTCTCCGGATACACTGGAAGGTTTAATGTCATATAGTGGTTTGGTTTTTGGTTGTTTAGTTTGTCATTTGCCCTCCCCAACTGGTAATATCTTTCCCCACTTCCGCACATAATGGCACTCTCTCCTTTTCCCCCAACATAATGGCACCCTCCTTTCCCCAACATACTGGCACCTCCTTTTTCCCCTATACTGGCACCCTCCTTTCTCCCTGTGCCCTCCTTTACCCATTGGTTTTTTTGGTTTTTTTTGGCACCTTCCCCATATTAGTGGCAATCTCCCCACATAATGATCACCTCCCCCACATAATGAGTCACCCCCTCCCCCCACATATTGGTCTTCCCTCCTCCCTTATACTGGTGCTTTACTACCTTTTGGTTTTGGTTGTTTTGTTTTTTTGGTTTTTTTTTAATGGCACCCACTATCCTCCCTAACATAATAGCACCCTTGTCCCCTTCCCTTCATAATGTCTTCCCCCCCTGCCTCTCTCTTCTTTCATGACGGACAGGGAGGATGAGGGGGTGGTCTACGGCATTAGTGAGTTCATGAGCCCACCACTGCCAGTTGTCTGTTTCCCCTCGCCTGTCAACGCTCCCTCCCTCCCTTCCTCCCTTTCATCCCCGCCCTTCACTCCCTCTCGTCCCTTCTCTCCCATCCCCTCTCTTCCCTTTCATTCCCCCTCCTCCCTTCCTCCCCTCCCATCCCTTCACTTTCTAATCATTCCTCTCACTTATCCTTCTCCCTCCCACCTGTCCCCTTCCCCGATCTTTTTTTTCATTCTTCCTCCTTTCCTTTCTTCATCTCCCATTTCATCTCCCCAACTTCTCTTCTCCCCCATTGTATTTCTTTTCATCCCAACCTCTCTTTACCTCCTCCCTCCTTCCCTCCTCCTCCTCCTCCTCCTTCTCTCTCCCTGTCCATCCTCAGTACGCCTCAGGGTTATTCTCCCTTGATGGGTTTTTTTCATTAATTATAAACTAATTTTATTTCATAATTTTTTTTTTTTCTCGTCACTTAAACTTATACTTTTTATTATCATTTATTACTGTGTTTATTTCTCATTATATAGTCTTGCATGCATACATACATACATACATACATACATACACTTACACACACATACATACATACATACATACATGGTTGTTGAGGAGTGTAGGTAGTTGAGTTTGTGTTATATAATACTGTTTCTCCAGGCTTTCTACCCACCTGATCATCCATCACCCTCACCCACCCTCCCCCTACTCCTCACCCTACCCTTCCTCTGTACCCTTCCCCTTTACTCCTCCCTTTTCTCATTCTTCCTTCTTTACTCCTCCCCTTGCCCTCTGTTACTCACCTCTTCCTCTTCTTTGTATCCAAGTTAATCTCTCTCTCCTCTCTCTCAAATCATCCTTTCCATCCTTCCCACCACCTCCCACCCCTCCACCTTGCTCCCTTCCTCCACCTTGTCCCTCCCTCCCTCTCCGCCTTTGCCCCCTCCTCCACCTTTTGCCCCTTCCCTCCACCTTGCCCTTTCCTCCACTCTTTCCCCTCTCCTCACTCTTGCCCCTCCTCCCACCTTTTGTCCCTCACTCAACATGGTTACTTAATGAGTGGTGACGTGTTTATCTTGGCGGTGTTGTGATGACCTGGGGAGAGAGGGGGATGATGACCCGACCTTACACACGCGACCCTCCCATCACAACATTGGCTTAGGTTACCTGAGCTAGTGACCTGAACTGGTGACCTGAACTGGTGACCTGAACTGGTGACCTGGGATGGAGGTGAGAGAAAGTGGAGAAAAAAAGTAATGAACATGATAGAAAGTGACATCTGATGAGAGTCATGATGGTGTGTGTGGTCATACTCTTGTTCACTCTCTCCGTCATTATCTCTTCCTCTTCCCTCCTGTTCATCTTCCTTCTCCCCCCCTCTTCCTCTTCTTTCCTCCTCCCTCTTTCTTCTTTCTTCCCTTCTTCTCCCTCCTCTTCTTCGTCTCTTGTGGACTGTCTTCATCTCATGGTGAATATATTATATGAACTGTTATTCATTCTCCAGAGTCTCCTGGGAATACTGGGGAGAAGCATACACACACACACACACACACACACACACACACACACACACACACACACACACACACACACACACACAGCACACCGACCTACCAGTGCGCGCCTCAGTGCCACTTCCCTCCCCTCTCATTATGCCACCATCAGTCTTGTCCTTCACCTCACACCATGCCTCCTCCTCCTCCTCCTCCTCCTCCTCCTCCTCTCCTCCTCCTCCCGACCTTTCAACCTCTTGTGGGTTTTTTTCATAAAATTTCTTTTTTTCTCTCCATCGTAATAGTTTCTTGTCTTTGTCCTTTCCCTTACTCCTACCCTCCTCCCCTGCTCTCCACCTTTTTCCTCTCCTCCTCTTGTTGTTCTTCTATTTCCTTGTTTTGTGTTATTACGGCTTTGTTTGTGTCCTGATTAAGCTTTATTTTTTTTTGGGGGGTGTTAGAAGGATTTGTCCTACAGGTAAACAAGAACACTTAATACCTTATGCTTGTAGATGTTTTTGCCATTTTGTAAGGCTAAAATTATTGTTCCAAGTTATAGATGACAGTTAGTAATGTAATCCGTGTATTGTAATCGTCATCTTCATCTTCACAAATTATAGATAGGAAAATTTTATTAAATTTGCGTTAATTCGTATTATAGAAATTACTCAAGAAAATCGATTGATATGTAATTAAGTGTTGCGAATCGTCCCTTACTGATTACAGAAAGAATTGAAATGTAATCTGTAGTCTTCAAATCAGCACGTACAGATTACAAAAAAAGTAATCGGGAAGTAATTAGCCCTCGTCATGTCGTCTTGGACACAATACACACTAAGCTTCACGTCCTCAGAGGAACAACAATTACTCGTGTTCCTTTTGTTGACATCTTGAGTGTAACTTGGTCTAGTGGTTTCAACCAGGTCCTCCTAATTTTCGCTCCCCTGGTGAGTATGTCCGCGTCTCTCTCTCTCTCTCTCTCTCTCTCTCTCTCTTTCTCTGCTTTATTTTTCAGTTTTTACAAGAAATGGAGACGGAGAGAAAGAGAATAACTGCAATGTATGTGAACGTTTATGTAATGAACAGACGTGTTTCCAGGTGTGTGTGGGGAGGGCGACGGGTGTCATGGCGGCGGGTGTCAGTGACAGACGGCCGTGACAGTGTTGACAAACTAGTCACTTGGGACAGTATTACTCTCTGTCTTGTTGCAATTTGCTCCGGGAGTGAGGGAGAGTGTCAGTCATTGAGCGTCGTCCTTGGCGGGAGAGTTTGTCTGGGAGGGGAGTGTCGTCCGTGGTGGGACTGTGTCGTCCGTGGTGGGAGGGGTGTTGTCCGTGGTGGGACTGTCGTCCGTGGTGAGAGTGCCTGGGAGGGTGTCGTCCGTGGTGGGAGAGTTTGTTTGGGAGAGGAGAGTCGTCCATAAGGAATAAATACCTAATTACTACCTCAAGCTCAGAGTCCTTGGTAAAATCCCCCAGCAAGTGAGTGTGTGTGTGTGTGTGTGTGTGTGTGTGTGTGTGTGTGTGTGTGTGTGTGTGTGTGTGTGTGTGTGTGTGTGTGTGTGTGTGTGTGTGTGTGTTGAGCAAAGGCTAAAAGTAAACAGAGCGTCACGTGCGTCTGGGAGCTTCACGTGCAGGGCAGATCATATCGCTTGTTCCTCCAGTGATCGCGTCATTAACCTTGCTCACAGTGTTGTAAATAGCTGGGTGGGCGAGTGGGTGGGTGGTGGTGGGTAGGGGCTCCGCACCCATCCGCAGTGCCCGCCTCTCCCTTTCCCTGCCCAACCCTCCATCACCTCTCTCTCTCTCTCTCTCTCTTCACCTTGCCCTCTTTTGCCACCTCCTTACACCCTGCCACCCACCCAGCTTCACTGCCACCATCCCCACTCTATATCTCCCTAGTGCTACCACCACCCCTCAACTTAACCCTCAGTGCCATCACCGTCTCTCTCCCTCAAGTGTCATCACCCCCACCATCTCCTCATTGCCTTCACCCCCCACCGTTTCTCTCCCTCAGTGCCATCACCCCCACCGATTCTCCCTCAGTGCCATCACCCCCACCGTCTCTCCTCAGTGCCATCACCCCACCGTCTCTCTCCTCAGTGTCATCACCCCCACCGATTTTCCCTCAGTGCCACCTTCACCGATTCTTCCTCAGTGCCATCACCCCCACCGCCTCTCTCCCTCAGTGCCATCCCCACCCCAGTCTCTCCCGCAGTGCCAGTTATCCAGACGGTGCCATAACTCATCCTTATCCAATCATCGGGGACAACTGATACCATCCCTCTCCGTCAACACATGTCCCCCCCTCCTCCTCCCTTGTCCCTCCTCCCCCTCCTCCTCCATGTCCCTCCTCGCAAAAATTAAACTTGTGTGGATTAATATGTAAGTCTTTGTGGCGTCCGTCTGTAGCTGATGTCGAGATATGGGAGTGGTGGGAGTGATGAATGCCCTCGAGTCTTGAAGGGTCGGGAAGTTTAAAAATTACTCTCAAAGTGTCTCGCTGTGAGGTGTTTTAGTGAGGACCAGAGCAGGAAGATCTCAGTGTGTGTGTGTGTGTGTGTGTGTGTGTGTGTGTGTGTGTGTGTGTGTGTGTGTGTGTGTGTGTGTGTGTGTGTGTGTGTGTGTGTGTGTGTGTGTGTGTGTGTGTGTGTGTGTGTGTGTGTGTGTGTGTGTGTGTGTGTGTGTGTGTGTGTGTGTGTGTGTGTGTGTGTGTGTGTGTGTGTGTGTGTGTGTGTGTGTGTGTGTGTGTGTGTGTGTGTGTGTGTGTGTGTGTGTGTGTGTGTGTGTGTGTGTGTGTGTGTGTGTGTGTGTGTGTGTGTGTGTGTGTGTGTGTGTGTGTGTGTGTGTGTGTGTGTGTGTGTGTGTGTGTGTGTGTGTGTGTGTGTGTGTGTGTGTGTGTGTGTGTGTGTGTGTGTGTGTGTGTGTGTGTGTGTGTGTGGTGTGTGATTGTCTTGTAGTTCATTGATATCTACAAAACTAATGAGGCAGGTTTGATAAAACCAATCAAACGATGTATAGAAAGTTTGACTGTGTATGGTCATATTTATTTCACATGTATCTCATTAAGTAACTTGACACACTCAAAGTGAGTCTAGGGTAGAGGATAGACTCTGGACACCATCACCAGGGTCAAGGTTATACCAGGTGTCAAGACAGCGTGACCCTCAGAACACTTTGCAGATACGTGTTTAATCTGTCCAAAAGTATACTTTAGTTATTAGGTGCAGTGTGGATACTGTCTTAATATATCACCTATCTTGCCATCAGATATAAAGTGCTATGCCATTGCACACACAGCACAATCCTTACACAGTTTAAGTCATGGTGTTTGGGTGTGTGGCCATATGTCTGGCCGCACTCTTCACATTAGTTTGTCCCACATCTGCAGGGGCATACAGCCAGAGTGCTTGTATCTTAACCTTAGTCTAGCGGTCACAAATACCTGTTTTAGCCTTGTTGCATCTCATGATGATAGACAATGGATTAACTTGTGCCTGTGTGCAGTTGTCTCTTGTTTCATATACAAGAGCAGGTTCTTTCCTGATGACAGTTTTAAGGGTTTTGTTTGACAGTCCTAGATTGTATTTAGTAGTCTGTGTGTACGTCTGTCTGTGTGAGGTAGGAGCAGGAACGGCCCTCCTCCCTACTGGTAATTAACGCATTTTTGCATGGCTCCCCTGGTACGGCTCACAGGCGTGTGTGTGTGTGTGTGTGTGTGGTCCTGAGGCACTGTGGTGGCTCTGGTGACACTGTCGTAACCTCAGGTTTGTTCATATACCACCCATGCATATTACCAACCATACCATCCCTAACACCCATACCACCCACATATACCCATACCACCCACATACTACATCCACCCACCCATACCACACACACATCAATCCATCTACACCCCACATGGCCAACCACTACCACCCACATAACCACACATACCACCCACATAACACCCTCCACCCAACACCATCTACCACCCATGCCACCCATCCATCACAAATGCCACCCAGCTAATCTTCCTCGGCATCAAGCAAGGGCTGGAATTAGTTGTCAGTAATGGACTTATGTCTTGTAATTAATAGTTGGCGAGAAATTTAGTGCCCCATTAGATTTGGCGATAAGTTTAGCTATAATGAGTAGTTTGGGTGAAAAGTTTAGCTATAATGAGTCAGTTTGGGCGATATGTTTGGCTATAATGATTAGTTTGGACGATACGTGGCTATAATGAGCAGTGTTTGGCTATAATGAGCAGTGTTTGGCTATAATGAGCAGGTTTTGGCTATAATGAGTAGTGTTTGGCGATATCTTATGTTGTAGTAAGTAGGTTTTGGCGTTAAATACGTATGTAACTTATGTTTAAACGATAGATGCCGTTTTAATAAGTAAGTCTAGGTGATACATATAGCTGTAATAAGTAAATTTGTGTGGTACATTCATCTGTAATAAGTAAATTTAATCAATAAAGTAAACGCTATTAAGTAAGTTTATTCAACAAAGTAGACGCTAATAAGTCAATTTTGGCGATATAATTTAGCTGTAATAAGTTTGAAATTTTTTTTAGCGATAATCTGTAAGTTATATTAACTCAGCATATTAAAATAATTGCCATGTATGATTTGAATTTGATACTGAATAGGACAATGGTGTATGAATCTATAACTTGCTAATGCTGCTAAATTGTGTTGATTTATGCTATGTGAATCAAGTTAGCGGTAAATATCGTAGAATGAAGTAATGTGTGGGTAAATATTGCTAGAATGCATGATTGGCGGAAGATGTTGCTGGCAGGAGGGACCGTATTGCCAGAACGAGAATTTGGAATAGAAGTTAGCAAATGGCCTGTGTATGCTGTGAACTTCGCCAAGATGAATAGATTTAGCGATAAAATTAGCATACGGGGTGGTATTGCTGTGAACTTCGTCAAAATGAATAAATTTAGCTATAGAATTAGCTTGAGGTGAGTATTGCTGTGAAATATCGTCAAAATGAATAGATTTAGCGATAGAAATTAGCATATGAGGTTGAATATTGCTGCGAACTTCGTCAAAATGAATAAATTTAGCTATAGAAATTAGCATATGAGGTGAGTATTGCTGTGAACGTCGTAAAATAGGTAAATTCGAGGGTAGAAGTTGGCGAAGACGTGAACGTTGGTGGCGGGCGGAGGGAAAGAGTGAGCATTGTGACGATAAACCCGGGGTTACTGAGCGTGGTGTTGGGGAGAATGTGGCACTGTTCGGCATTGGTGGGGTAACCAGCGTGCATCTGTTATGACCCGCCCTCCCCTCCCTCTCTCCTACCCCTCCTCTACCTACCACCCGGTGCCAGTGCCAACCCCTCCCATCCCCACCCTACTAGTACCCCGTTCCTTCCCCGTCGCCTCCCAGTTTCACCCATTGGCACTTCCTTTTCCCCCATCTACACTGTTTTTCCGTTCCCCTCCCCAACACTTGACTTGCCCTTCCCATCTTTTCCCCACCCTACACTCTCCTCCTCCCGTTCCTATGTCTTCCTTCATCCCTCCTCTCTCTCTCTACCTTTCTTAGGCTTCCTTTCTCTTCCCTGACCTTCCCTACCCCTCTTATCCCCTTCATCCCATTCTTCCTCATTACTTCTCCTCCCATCCTCCTACTCATCCCTTACCCCACCCCGCCTTACCCTCCCTCTTACCCCTTCCCCAACAACCCCACCTCCTCCCTTCCACCCCACTCCCTCCCTACCTCCCTAACCCTCTCTACCCCAGTCCTCCCTCCTACCCCACCTCCCTTCTTCGTCCCCATACCCCTCCAACACCCTCCTCTTCTTCCCCTTCCCTCTTACCTCCCCTCTCTTTCCTCCCTCCACACAACACACACACACACACAGGTTGGCCCAGCTGACGTAAACACCAATATGTCTGCGCTTACTTTAACGGATCGTGTGTTAAGGCTCAAGTGTACAGCATATAGTCATAATTCTCATTTTTCCTCCTTTTTCGTGGGAGTTTCCGCCCAGTTGGTCTCTCTGCTGGTGTGAGTGAGTGAGGGAGGTGTCTCGTGGTGGAGGAGACTTACTGAAATCAAGGTGAATCTTCAGCTCTTGATTGAAACTACAGGTGTTTATTTGCCACGAGAGATTAACACGTAAACAGTGATATACATATAGGTAGTATTGATAAAACAAGAGCTTTTTTTTAAATAAGGAATTTACCTGTTTAGAATCGTACCTGTAGAGATCATTAAGGTAAGAATCATACCTGTAGAGATCATTTAGCTAAGAATCATCCATATATATGAAAGTTTAATGAAAGAACCAGTTATTTCGACAGATAATATAACACAGTAATGGTATAATAACGTTGAGGATATTATTACTTGATATATGGTGACAGTATAGGAACTTAAACGCCTCAGTAAATAGAAGATAAATGTCAATATATTTTGGACTTGATTAATGTAGAATTATCTTATAGGTTTGAGGGTGTTCATATGGCTCTGTATGCGTGTGTGACTGACACTTACCACTCTCTTGACACTCACTCTCCTCGTTCCTCCTCACTAGCTTCCTCCTCACTCTGGACTTCTCCGTTGGCGCAGTGTACGAGTGACTTCTTCTTGTTTGTTCAGTAGTGTGGGGTGACAGTGTTAGCTTAAGAGGGTAAACTGTGTGTGTTTGTGTTTTTTGGATGGCCACGCGTCACCCAGAGAATACCCCATCCCTCCTCCATCCCCATCATCCCTCCCCTCGACCACCCCACCCCCTCGCTGGATAAATCACAATTAGCCACACCACCGCACCTCTAAAAAAACGTTCGTGTGACGTGGTTCCTCCTCCGGCCTCTCGCTCCAGCTTCCTGTAGTTCATGTGGGAATGTTGTGTGTGTGTTGAAGGAGGCATCTATTTCTCCTTCCACTGTCTTCCTCTCTCCTCCTCTTCTTCTCTTTTGTTTTTTATTCCTCCTCCTCTCTTTGTTTCTTTCTGTTCCTCCTCTCCTTTCATTCTTTCTCTTCCTCCCTTCCTTTCATTCTTTTTCCCTTCTCTTCCCCTTCGCTTTGTCTCCTCCTTCTCCTCCTTTTTCTTTCTCCTCCTCCTCGTCTCCCTTTATTTCCTTATCTTTCTCTCCTCCTCCTCCTTCTCCCCTCTCTCCCTTCTCTTTCCCTTCTCCTTGTCTTTCCTTCTCTCCTTCTCTTTCCTTCTCTCCCTTGTCTTTCCCTTCTCTCCCTTGTCTTTCCTTCTCTCCCATCATTTCTTTTTTTCTTAATTTGTAATTCTCTTAGCTGCTTTTTATCAGTGTTGTTTTGCGTTATCCTAGTCCTTTTTAATTTTAATTTTTATTCTTCTTCTCTTCGTGTATCTCTTTTATAATTTTCCCTCTTATTTTCTTGTTGTTTTATTTGTTGTTATTGTTTTGTTGTCCTTTTTGTTATTATTTTTATTGTTCTTTGTTTTATTGGTCTTTATTGTTTTGTTCTTAATAATTGGTTCCATATTGTTTTTTTTATCTTTATTATTGTTGTTGTTTCTTTATTGGGTTTGTTGTCCTTGTTTTGTTGTCATTTTATTATTGTTTTTTGTTGTTTTTCCCTGTTGTTGTTTTGTTGATGCTCTCGTCAGCTGTCGCCTCAGTTGCAGGCATAAATATCAGTCCTTCAGCACCTGGGCCCTGAGAATGAGGCGTTAATGGCTCTTATCTGTATCACCTTTAAGCTAGGCATTGACAGGTTAATTACAGCCCACCCCCCTCGGTGTTGATTAGCGGCCCTTAATTACCTGGATAATTTCGGTGGTAATTTATGTAATCCATAGAGGCTAATTAGTGTTCTTAGTTTATTATTAAAAGATAATTTGTGTATTTTTTGATTGTTTTTTTAGATTAGTGTATTATATATTTTTAAGATAATTGGGTTATGTAATTATTCTATTTTGGTCGTGAATTATTTAGTAGTGTTTTCTGGTTACCCGGATAGATTACCTTTTTTTTTACACTGATATAAAGTTAATTTATGATGAGATGAATGTGACTCCCAGAAGCTTTTTTTTTCAGAATTATAGATTATTGAGTTAAATATATTTAGTACAACTTATGACTTTGGGTTAAGTTATTGGGATTGTGTATAATTAAGACAATGAGTTACCTATGACTTATTTTATTCAGAGTTATAGATGAGTAAGAGATTATATGGCATATAATGTTGTTGATAGGAAAAGGGTCTTGTAGTTATTGAAATGCAGGACAAACACACACACACACTCACACACACACACACACACACACACACACACACACACACACACAGGAAGGCATCTGGTGTACCGTAAATATAAATCGAGGAAAAACAACTTATAAAATAAACCAGTGAACCGAAGGAGAGATGTTGAACCTAAACTGTTGTACCGAGAGTTGAGAAAAAACAGGTAAGGTTATCCTCCTTGTCCTCCGGTCCTCCTTCCATCCCTTTCTATTCTTCTCCTCTCCTTCCTTCCTCCCGTCCTGGTCCTCTTCTTCCTTCCTCCCGCCCTGGTTCTCTCCTTCCTTCCTCCGTCCTGGTCCTCTCCTTCCTTCCTCCCGCCCTGGTCCTCTTACTGCAAAAACTCTGCCTTGCAATGGCCCACCTGCCATGTAGCCTATTTTACACCGCTTAGGACCTGGTCTCTCTCTCTCTCTCTCTCTCTCTCTCTCTCTCTCTCTCTCTCTCTCTCTCTCTCTCTCTCCCGCCACCGGTGCCACTGTGTGCCTGCAGTGATGCCGTTTGAAATGTTAAGAGTGCCAAGTGCCTGTGGTTGGGGTGTGGTCGTCATGGCACTGAGGGTATTCATAGTGGCACTTTGTGTGTCAATTGGTATGGTTGTGGTGTGGGTGGTACTGTGTGTGTGTGTGTGTGATTGGTAGTAGTATAGTGGTGGTGTATATGTCTTGGTTTTGATGTATGGTGACAGTTGTAAAGCTGTGATGTTTGGTATTGACAATGTGTGGGAAGGATGAATAAGCAGAAATGTTTGCCTATGTATATATGCATGTATTAAAATATGTATGTATGTATGTATTTATTTGTCTATTTAATCAGTTCAGACCTCCATGTATGCTTAAGACCGCCCCCCTCAGTTAGTATAATACAACTCATAAGTATTCAGGTGGAGGGGACTAATGGCTGTATTTAGTGAGTTAAAGTCAACGTGGCTTAAATAACACATAAATTGCACATTCAGCATCGTGAAGTGAGCGTTGACACAAATTACAGGCTTAATATATCGCTGGCTCAGTCCACACCAGACCTGGGCGCCTTGTCAACCCCCGTGCCCTGCCTCCTCTCTCTTGCTCTGCCTGCCTCTTGCCAGCATCCGCCCTGCCTGCCTGCCTGCATCTTCCTGCCTACCCTGTCGCCTGCCACTCTACCCCTTGCTAGCCTGCCTGCCGTCCCTCCTCTGACTGCTTACTCTCATCTCCCTCCTCCGTCTGGTCCTATATTTGCCTAACCCATATTTCCTCTCCTCTTTTGCTCCCCGTCTCCTCCTCTATCTCTCCCCTCCTCAACCCTCCTTCCTTCCTTCCTTTCTTCCTTCCCTCTCTCTGTCATCGCGTATCAGATAAGGCGATGCTGGTTGTCACTGGCGTTCCTTCGTCTTTAGATGGAGTGTATGAGGGCGGGTTGATGGCTCAGTGTCTCGAGTTGAAGACTTGGGGATAATAGTTAAGGCCGCCTCCTCCCTCCTCCCTCCCTCATATTTAACACGTGTACCACACACTTTTTTCGGAAGCTCATTTGCATACTTCGTTTTTTTAGGTTTTTATTTTATGTGGAGTGTATTTTGTTTTTTACCTTTGTATAATTTCCTTATGTTGGTCTTTGAAGTTTTTATCTCGTCTGTGTGTAAACCGTGTAACACCGTGAAGCTCATTTGCATACTGCACTTTTTGAGGATCATCTGTAATCTGTTCTGTGATTCTTTCTACAAGTGTTTTCTTAACTTGTCCTCTAAAGTTTCATCACGTCAATGCGAAAAAAAAGCTTTTGCGGTCAATATGTTTACTGCGAATGTACTGGTTCTGTTGACTTCATTTTTCTTTTTTCTTTATTTGCATAGTAAATATTTAAGATATATTAATTGGCCTAAATACTCGTTACGTGTACGATAAAAGCCTCTTGATGGTATATTTTCAGAGTTTATTTTTCGTGGAATTTATATTATTATTATTG
Organism: Homarus americanus; assembly: GCF_018991925.1. Lineage (NCBI taxonomy): Eukaryota > Metazoa > Arthropoda > Malacostraca > Decapoda > Nephropidae > Homarus > Homarus americanus. The sequence goes on from NW_024751995.1 coordinate 16,012, forward strand.
TTATTTTGTATCGTGTAGTATAATATAGTGATGAAATTAATGTCCTCCAAATACTTATATAACTCTTTAACCACTTGTGTACGCCCCCCCTCTCTCTCTCTCTCTCTCTCTCTCTCTGCTGAATAAAATCGTCTGGCGTTAACCAAATAAAATAATAAATATGGCGTCCTTGTAAAATATGCTTCTCTACTCCTCATAAAGTATTATCATAAATATTTACCTTTAATTATTTCATATTCTTGTTAATTTCTGTGGAAGACTTTTTAATAACAATGTATTTCTGTATTGTCAGGTGAAGAACCAGGCCAGTAGTTCCTGTGGCGGCGAGTGGTATGTAACATATAATCATTCATCTATAATTTGTTTTATATTATAGGTTATTTTGTTATATATATTTGAAGACTTTATGTGAGAAAATGTAGATCATGCCATGTGTGTTCGTGTTACAGCAGGATGGTGGCATGATGACAGTATATATTCATGTTAAATCACGTTATGAAAATTATTAAAATCTACCGGAACTGTTGTAGGATTTTGTTGTGATGGCGGTTTAATTATATAGGTAAGTGAATTATTTTCTCGGGTGAACTTCTTATACCTGTGGTGAGTGTGGTTGTGTTGTGAGGTGTTGCCAGGACTTAAACGGTTTGGGTGTTATCCTCGTCACCCTTTGGAAATTTAGTGCTGATGGTGTTGGGTTGTCTTAGAGGCTCTCTTGGGAAGAGCTCTCTTGGAAGATGGACTTACAGTACGGTGTAATAGGTTTTAACGGACTACTTATCGTTGACACTATACCAATATATGTAATCACTTGCGAAGAACAAATTTATCTCGAATCAGGTTAATTTCATTTCATTTAACACGACCTGGTGTAATAGTCACTCCGTTATAACCTGATTTCCGTGTATCCTCGTATACTGAACCGTAGCTGAGGTGAACTGTCGAGGTCTAGGGAGCAGCCGGGTGTTGCTGGCTTCTTGTAGGCGAGAGAGAGAGAGAGATTTACAAATAAGGACAAACGGAGATATTTATAGAGATTCATACACGTAGAGAGAGAGAGGAGAGTGAGTTAAACTATGACACACAAATTTATACAGGGAACTAGATACAATCACACGTGTTATATATATATATATATATATATATATATATATATATATATATATATATATATATATATATATATATATATATATATATATATCAAGAAAACAGTTAAAAGGCAGGAAAATATTTGACTGTGTTTGTTGACCTACGAGTCATTGTAGTGTGATTGATCCAGCACACTGATAAGTGCACTGTGTCGCTCTATATGGCTCACCCAACACACCTGTGGCAGGGAGGACAGGATACAGTGGGGGTGAGGTGGTGGTGGAAGGAGGGGTGTGGAAGGGCCAGAGTGGGGGACAGGTAAGAGGCAAGGGTGGAGGTTAGAGATAAGTGACGAGGACCAACACCACATCTCCTTCCTAACAAAGGACCAACGTATACCCCAATACCACCCTCCTCTCACCTCCTCCACCCAACATTCTCCAACACTCACAGCCCCTCCCCACCCGGTAACACAACAAAGACCCTCACCCCAACCCCCAACCCTCACCCCAACCACCCTCAGCCCTCACCCCCCAACCCTCACCCCAACCCTCACCCCAGCACCCCAACCTCACCCCCAGCCTCACCCCAGCCCTCACCCCAGCACCCCAGCCTCACCCCAGCCCTCACCCCAGCACCCCAGCCTCACCACAGCACCCCACCCTCACCCCAGCACCCCAGCCCTCACCCCAGCACCCCAGCCCTCACCCCAGCCCTCACCCCAGCCCTCACCACAGCCCTCACACAGCACCCCAACCCTCACCCCAGCACTCTCTCACCCCAGCCCTCACCCCAGCACCCCAGCCTCACCCCCAGCCCTCACCACAGCACCCCAACCCTCACCCCAGCAAACCCTCACCAGCCCTCACCCCAGCACCCAACCCTCACCCCAACCCTCACCACAGCACCCCCAACCCTCACCCCCAACCCTCACCCCTCCTTAACACCCCAGCCCATTCACCCTTCACCTCTCACCCCTCCCTAACTCCCACCCTTACCCCACACCTCCCCTCACCCCCCCCCCTCTCACCCCTCCCACCTCCCCTCACCCCTACCTCCCCTCCTCCCTCCCCTCCCCCTCCACCTCCCCCTCACCCCTCCACCTCACCTCCTCCCTTCTCACGTCTTATCTCTCTATCACCACGTATATTTGTATCGTGGGAGGAAATTAACCTCCAGCCGGGGATTAATTACACATTATAATATCCGGCGATATTTGAGGGACGGCTGGAGTCCGGTATGGGCCGGCTGATTATTATACTTCATTACGGTGTCGATTTATTGACCAGCCGGATTTTTTTTTATTATTTATTATTTTTTCTTTGGGCTCTCAGGTAAATTGTGGTGTGTGTGTGTGTGTGTGTGTGTGTGTGTGTGTGTGTGTGTCATAAAGACAGTCATAACATCATCTCCCCTCACAGGAAGTACATGGATCTGAAGCTGTGAGGTGTAACGTTGGTGGGTGGCGGAGGTGGGGAGGTTATCAGGGTGAAATGAGGCAGGGTGAGGTGTGAGAGTTGAACGTGAGTGGGAGAGTGAGACAGAGTGCGTAGAGTGGGAGGTGAGAGCAGGTGCGTGAGAGTGGGAGAGGTGAGCAGTGCAAAACATGATGATAAAGGTAGGTAGAAGACTCAGGTGAGGCAGAATACCCAGCCAGTGAACTAATATTACCTTCCTGAGGCTTGAATTGTATATATATTAATGCTTTTATTAGTCTCGCTGTCACATTAAAGTGAATGTTGAGATAACGATGCGTGGTTTACGATAATGCTTTTATAAGTCTCTATGTCATTAGACTTGGATGTTAGGTTAAAGATATGTGGTTGTTGATAATGAATTTATAAATCTCTGTCACAAAAGATAATTTGGCTTAATATTAAAATGCTTGTGTGATGTTAAAGACTTAGTTTAATGTTGTTTTGTTGGTTTATCTCAGGGTTAATAATTGTTATATAGAAAGTTCATTAGCTAGTTTAATTTTATATGATATTTTGACTGAGAATTCGTGTTTATTTTCTCTCTTATTACTGATATTTGTGTTATTATTATTATATTATTCTTATTCCCATTTTTTTATTCTTTATTCTTACTATAATTAACCTGTGTAAGGACTCGCCAGGTGTTCCTCCTTTTGTTTGACTGATGGATGTCGTTTTGGTGGCAATATCTGAGCTGCGTCACTCCTCCCTTATCAGTTGAAGCACGAAATATTTTTGAGGAGCTCATCCGAATCCGTCCGTCAGTGTTGCATCCTGACCCCTCCATCGAATACGTCATCTTGTCGTCCATTCTTCCTGTTATCATTTCTCTTCTCTGTTATAATTTCTCTCCTCCTTTGTTATCATTTCTCTCCTCCTCATCATTTTCTCCTCCTCTTTCATTTCTCTCTCCTCTTCTTTCATTTCTCTGTTATCATTTCTCGCCTCCTCCTATAAAATACCCTATGTAAGTTCCCCTAATCTCCGTTCTGTTAACCCACAGGTATGGTGACTGTATGGTAATAGGCCTGAGAATCTCTCTTATTTAACCAGGATGATTTTTGTGTGGATGTGTTTCTCATTACGCCCGGGGTTTATCCAGTCGTGATTTGAATATACTTTTTTTTTTATTTATTTTTTTTGGTAAATCTTAGTTTGTTATTGATTTTTTTTACGGAGGTTCGTGGCGTATAATTGTGATGATAATTATTGACTTTATGGAGGTTTGTGCCGTGTAATTGTGACGATAGCGATACTAATAAGTGATAATGACAAGAACAGGTGTGTAAAACCTCTCGTTACCTTCACTAAACACTTACCTTCACTCCCTGACTAGTGTCGCTGAGTAGTGCTTCCGAATACCCCCTCCCTCCTCCCCCTCCTCCCTTCCCCCCAGGTAATGTCGCCAAGCTGTGCTCCAGAATCTCCCTCCCCCCCTCCCCCAGGAGAGTCACGTCAACACTCATACTGGTGGCCATCTTGCTCGCCCCTGTGTTTGAAGGTCACTGCGGTTGTTCACTTAGTCGACGTAATCACCCGATGGAGAGTCTGAATTACTCAACTCATCATTAATTGTCTGGTATTTAGGTCTACAGGGGGGAAAAAAAGGGGTTGTTTGTAATGTTTGTGTTAGATAATTAGTTTGTGACGTGTTTGTGTTAAAATTTAAGATGAGTGTGAATGCTAGGTGTCCATCCGTTTGTGAATGCGTTTGTTTACATTCGGATTTATGACGTCATCTTGTAAACTTTTACCTAGATTTATGACGTCATCCTGTAAACTTTTACCTAGAATATATTTAATTTCAAACGATACTGGGGTTTATTCTCGACCTTAACGCATAACCTAACCTAATCAAGAGAGTGGATAGAGGTTAATGGAATGAAAAAAAAAATCTAGTAAATTTAACCTTTTTATTCGTTTATTTGTGGAACCTGAAGTGTTTTATTTTCGTTTTAAAGTTTATTCAGGCCATATTTTAACCTGACTGATGGTGTTTCATTTATTTATTTTTTTTCGTATGAGGGAGTTTTATTATTATTATTATTATTATTATTATTATTATTATTATTATTATTATTATTATTATTATTATTATTATTATTATTATTATTAAGCGGCGTCTCTCTATGCGCTACCGGGGGTATGACCAGGTTGACAGTGACGCAGCAGCATTGATTAGTTTCTTACAGTGTCGGAGAGTCGGATCGGCCAGGAGGGAATGAAGTCGGTTACAGTATTTTGGTCGGGAGGTTCGCTGGTAGGGAGGTTCGCTGGTAGGGAGGTTCGCTGGTCGGGAGGTTCGCTGGTCGGACCGATAAACTGAACCACAAACCCCGGACCGTACAACTCCCGGACCCGGCGACCCCGGACCGATACGACCCCGGACCGACAAAACCCCGAGACAAACAACCGGCAAAGCGAACCGACAAAACCCCGAACCGACAAAACCCCCGAAACGATAAAACCCCCGAAACGATAAAACCCCAAACCGATAAACCCCCGGGCCGATAAACCCCCGGGCCGATAAACCCCCGGGCCGATAAACCCCCGGGCCGATAAACCCCCAGACCGATAAACATTAAGTAACGTTTATTTAATACGTTACAAAGATTACGTTAGAGGATGTGACTATCTCTGGGTCTTTTTTTACGTCGTTTCGGTCTTATCGGTCTTTGTGTCCCTAATTCGGTCTATTACGTCAATATATCGGTCTTTGTGTCTGTATATCGGTCTGTATCGGTCTTTGTTTCGCTATATCGGTCTTTGTTTTGCTATATCGGTCTTCATGTCGTTATATCGGTCTTTGAATCACAATTATGGTTTTTGTGCGCTATATCGGTCTTTGAGTCGCTATATCGGTCCTTGAGTTCCCATTGCGATCTTTGTATCGCTAAGTCGGTCTGTATGTCGCTATATCGGTCTTTGTATGGTTGTATCGGTCTCAGGGTTTCTTTATTGATGTTTGTGCCGCTATATCGGTATATGTATCTTTATATCGGTCTGTGTATCAATACATCATTCTTTGTGTCGCTGCATCGGTCTTTTGGTGGTTATATCGGTCTCTGTATCCTTATATCGGTCTTTTTATAGTTCGCTTTGGAGTTATAAAGGATTTAAAATTTTTATGTGGGACTTTGGGTCTTAATATCGGTCTTTGTGACGCTATAGCGGTATTTATATCGTTATCGGTCTTTCTATTCGCTGTTATATCGGTCTTTGTCGGTATATAGGTCTTTGAGTCGCTGTTTTGGATGTTATGTCGCTCTATCGGTCTTTGCTACTCAAAATTGGTTTCAGCGTCACGTTGTCGGTCTCTTTTATGTTATAGACTTTGCTGTATCGGTCTGTTATTCGTAATCGCGGTCTCTACTTCGTTATATACTGGTCTTTGCATCGCTTTATCGGTCTCTGCTTCGCCAATATCGGTCCTGCATCGGCAAAGTTGATCTCTTGTGTTGCGGTTCCGATTTCGAGTTCCGCCTTTCTGTAAGTCTAAAGTATAGATATATCGGTTACTGTAACTCCTTATATCGGTCTATATTGCTAACATTTTATCGTGTCTTATTTTTAAATCGGTCTGCTTTAAATCGGTTTCTGTATTGTTATATCGGTTTATGAATCGTTAAATCGGTATGGTGTTCACTGTAATACATTTTCGCGAGGTTCTTATCGGTTCTCGGTCAAGTAATATCGGTATTCATATATTGTTATCGGTTTCTGCTAGATGATGATGGTCTCTACCACATGATATGGATCTTTACCTCTTGATATCGGTTACTACTTCAGGATATCGCTGTCTACCAGAAAATATCGGTCGCGACCATATTATCTTGGTCTCTGTCACAACACCGGGTCTTTGCTAATTTCTATCGGTCACTACCACATGGTATCGGTCTTTTCAGCTTAATGCCTGTCTCTATCTGTTAATATCGGTTGTTAACAGCTTATATCGGTCTTCTATATAGCATAAGTCATCAACACTAAATATCGGGTAATCATTTTATCGGTTTTATAGGCCCATACGTATATGTTTGTGGCGTTATATCGGGACATGTTAATTTATATCGGTTCTTGGTCTCTCCTTTACCTGCTGTATAGTTTATCGGTCTTTACTCCATAATATCGGCGGCCGTGTAGCTATATCGGGTTTTTGGCTTTAACAAAATAAATATCGGTGATTTTAGCGTAATATCGTTCTTTGTGTTCATTCTAGTGTTTTGCTGTGTCGTTAGCTCATACCATTGAGAAGTTTTATGTCAGCTCCCGTGGTGGATGGGTGTGTTGTGTCGTCAGCTCACACTATAAGCTCCCCGGGTGGATGAGTGTGTTGTGTCGTCAGCTCACACTATAAGCTCCCCGGGATGGATGGGCTTGTTGTGTCGTTAGCTCACACTATAAGCTCCCGGGGTGGATGGGCGTGTTGTGTCGTCAGCTCACACTATAAGCTCCCCGGGTGGATGGGTGTGTTGTGTCGTCAGCTCACACTATAAGCTCCCAGGGTGGATGGAGCATTGTGTCGTCAGCTCACTACTAAGCTCCCCAGGTGGATGGAGCTTTGTGTCGTCAGCTCACACTATAAACTCCCCGGGTGGATGGGCTTGTTGTCATCAGCTCACACTATAAGCTCCCGGGTGGATGGGCTTGTTGTGTCGTCAGCTCACACTATAAGCTCCCCGGGTGGATGGGCTTTTGTGTCGTCAGCTCACTACTATAAGCTCCCCGGGTGGATGGGCTTGTTGTGTCGTCAGCTCACTATAGTCTTTAATAATTACTTTATTACTGGTGATGAGAGAGGAACCATTGTGTACCCTGGACCGCCTGGCAGGAACCTCTGTTTGCCCGACCCCCACTCAGCCATTCTCCCCTCTCGGCCCATTCCCACTCCCTTTCGGCCCAATCCCTCCTCTGTCGGTTCTTACCCTCCTCCTTTCACCCCCACTCACCCTTTCCCCCCCTCATCCCAACCTCCTCTTATTCCTTTCCCTCTCTCAACCCTTTCCCCACTCATCCCTTTCCCCCACTCATCCCAACCCCCTCTTATCGGTCCTCCCTACACTCGCCCTATCACTTAACCCGGCACTTAAGCACTTACTGATGGCCCTTCAAGTGGTATGGGCGGTGCCTCTTGGTTGCACTAATTGGTGGAGTGGCCGCCCAAGTGCTCGTTAGGCCGATGGCTTGTTTATAACCCCGGACCAACGAAAGGGGGGGAGGGCGGTGATACTCCTTACGCTAATCTCAAGATACACTGATGTCAAGATACGCTAGCTCATGATTAGCTGATCTCACGATACACTAATCTCACGATACACTAATCTCACCATATACTAAACTCACGACTCCCTAATCTCACCATACACTAATCTCACCATACACTAATCTCACCATACACTAAACTCACCGTCTCCCTAATCTTGCCATTTACTAAACTCGCTGTATACTAATCTTACCATACGCTAAACTCACCATACGCTAAAGTCTGTGTTTGTTACGCAAAGACAAAACTCGCTGTTTGTCTCACTATAGATGCGTTATAACCTGATGCGTTATTCACCAGATACGGTATACGCTAAACAAAATTTGTTTTAAGCGTAATTATAGACACATACGCTATTTCTAGAATTTATATACACAGTACGCTAAACTAGATACGCCATTAAGTTAAACCAGATATATACGCTATATACTAAACCACTTAGGCCATTAAGTTAAACCAAATGTACTACACAAGGTAAACGCTGCAGTCCTTATATACGGGGTGGGTTTGAGAGGAAGCCCAGTACCTTATCATTATACCTGTAGAGGAAAGTCATGTTTATAATGTTGATAATTTCTGTAGAATTTATGTAGTTTTGGGGAATTTATTATATATGAAATGTATGATAATGTATGTAAAATTCTCAGGACGTTTTAGAAATTTTTTGGCGTAAAATTTATGTAGTTTTTTGGAATTTATTATGTTATGATGGAATGTATGGTAATGTATGTAAAATTCTCAGGGCGTTTTGGTCATTTTTGACTGGAATTTATTTGGATATTTGGGATACTTTTTTTTTTACTCAGAATTTATGTAGTTTCGATCAGTATTTAGGGTATGGGTGATATAGCGGTTTTAATACAGAGAGTTTATGATAATACTTTGTTTAAACTTTGGGAATTATTTATTGTGGAGAATTTGATGTGGAAATGTGAATACTTTCAACGAAGGAATTAGGACATTATGTTCATGTATACTGTAGACGGTGTGCATAGTGGAGGCAACGTACTGTATAATATATGTAGAATTTATGTTCATTTATATCAGAATTTTTGATATAGGAATTATGTTGAAATTTTAGACTTTTGGGGGGGGGGATTTTGTGACTCAGCATTTATTGTAGAAAGGTATGGATAATGTGGAAAGATTTTATTATATGACTGATGTAGAGTTGTTGGGAATTTAAACCATTTTTTTACAGAATTTATAATATATTTTCTACGAGACAAAATGGTAGACGTGTAGTGGCGTAGTCTAAATACTGTACATGTTGAACTTCTGGTAAGAATTATAATATTTAATTTCGGTGTAGAATTTACGATAGAATTTATGTAGGAACTCGGGTAGAAGCATAATAGATACGGAATTTATGTCGTAGCTTAATTTTTGTGGGATTTTAATTTAGCCATAACGAATGTGTTGATATTGTGGAGGGAATTTATTAGAGAATTTATGAAAAAGTTACTGTAGGCGAGAGTACAATGTTCGACACCCAGACATAGGCCTATATACACCCTGGAATTTTTATAGACTTAGACACCTGGACATAGGCCTATATACACCCTGGAATTGTTATAGAATTTGTTTAGACACCCGGACATTGGCCTGTGTACGCCCAGGAACTTTTTTGAATTTATATATACACCCAGACATAAGCGCATATAAACTCTGGAATTTGTATAGAATTTATTGACACACGGACATAGGCCTATATACAGTGGAATTTTTGTTACTTCCAAGTGACTTTTAAATCACTGGGGACACGGAATTTATCAGAATTTCCTTTAGACTTCGATTTTGTGGATATTTTGTACGCGGAATTTACAAAAAATGTGGAAATATTTGGGATGAGTCGCACGGAAATTTTGAAAAAATAGCATTAATGATGTGGACATTTGGTCACAGAATTTGTGAACACTGTGGTGACAAATGAATTTTTATATGTATTTATTTTGCCGTGGGCTTAGAGAGAGAGAGAGAGAGAGAGATTAGACAGATAGAGGGGGAGAGAAAGAATAAAGAGAGAGAGAGGAAGGTAGAAAGGAGAGAGAGAGAGTAAAGGAAGGGTTTAACTAGTCAGGCCCCCCCTCCCCCCACACACACACACGGCTGCAGATGGAGTTTGACCACAAGCCAGGCATGAGATACCATCATCGCTGTATCTCGCACGCTTTACCAATTATACACAGCCATTAATTATAGCATCCCGCCCAAACTTAGTGGATTATACGTGGAAAACAAAGTAGTTTGTTGTTGTTGTGGTTTGAGAAGGTTGTTAAATGGGCGTATAATCCTTTTGTGAGGTTAGGTTAGGTTATAGGGTTCGGGCGTCGATGAGAAGTTGATCAGTATGACTATAAACTGGGGTTAGAGTGTGTGCGGTGCCTATAATCTGGGTTAGAGTGTGTGCGGTGCCTATAATCTGGGTTAGAGTGTGTGCGGTGCCTATAATCTGGGGTAAGAATAAATTTCCAGTGCTATAATGTTTGTGTATCGTGCTATAATATGGTGTTTTGTTATTTGCAGTGCTATAATTTTGGGGGTTAGATTGTGTCCAGTACTATAATTTGGAGTTAAATATTGTATCCGTTGCTATAATCAGAGGCTAAATGAGTGTTCCCATTGCTATAATCTAGTTAAGAACTTGTTTTGTTATATACTTAACGGTTAACAGTGTACTATAATCCAGGATAAAAGTTCTTCAAGGTCTATAATTTGGGAATACAGTGTGGCTGGTACTATAATCTGGTAAGGAAAACACGTTAGTATAATCTGTGGTTAGCAGCTTTGAAAACCCTATAATCTGGGGGGTAAAATAATGCTGTCTGCTATAATCCAAGAGTTAAAGGGTGATCAGTGCTATAATCTGTACCCGCTTTTGATGATAGTTGTTGACGGAAGTAAACTTTACCACGGACAACAGCTAGTTTATTGTGCATCCCATACAGTAAAAAGGTTACAGACGGTGTTTAACAGACGCCCAATAGTCAAGATATTGTAACGTTGAGTGTTACAGAATATTTTCAATACAAAATGTGGGATACAGTTTTAATCCATCAGTTATCTGTGTATTTGGTATAATTTTTTGTATCCATGTATTTTAGAATTAATGGGGAAACGGTGGAATCATCTGTACCCGTATGTCACGATAATTGTTAACGGGGATTACAGATTTTTGTAATTGGTGATTTTCTGTTCCTTCTGTATTATGTGTTTACGTATATCTGTGTATGATTGGACAGCTGGAGATACGAAATTACTGTAATGTGTGTATTATGGATTCAGTATTAGACGGATTATGAATTTTCTGCCTCAAGCCGCCTCTGTATTTATGAATTTCAGGATTGGATAAACTGATGTTGATATTTTCTGGACCACTTTCTTGTTTATAATATTTGTAGAGATTCGGGATTGGGACTGATTGGCTATGTAGGAATGAATTTTGGGCCTCATGCGGGGAACTACAGGGGTACAGTAATAATTCTCCTGTAATGACTGACTGTATCATAGAAGCCGGTGTCTTACTGTAAATAAAAGCGTTACACTTGTTTTTTAGATGTCACTTCAACCGGATATTTACACCTTTAGTAGAGTAATTAACCGAATTCATAATTATCCGGAAGGCAAAATGTACTGCTCAAGGGTAATTGGATATTCTTAACCGCTATATTATCCTTAATGGCCGATTATCTATACCTGGCAATAATTCCGTAAAATGAAACTAAACTATCTGGATAAATTTGTTATTTAATTTATCTATTACTGTTAAGTGATTAGTAAGTCGTTTGGTACAGTCGGTAGTGAGGTCAAGAACGACGAGCCTGACTCAGTTTTAAGTTATTCGAGTCATTTGGTGTTATTTCTGAGAGGGCTTTTAGTTTTGTTTACACTCTGCCCCCACCCCAATTGGTTGTCCAGTCGTCTCTCTCATCGCTTGTCCGACACCGCTCCTGAAAGCTGGCGGTGTTTTTAATCGTTTTATTATTATTATTATTATTATTATTATTATTATTATTATTATTATAATATTTATTGTTGTTGTTGGTTTACTATTAATTCGTTTGTTACTGTTACTGTTACTCATAATAATAATAATAATAATAATAATAATAATAATAATAATAATAATAATAATAATAATAATGTCATAACTTCTTTCATATAATCCTATAATTATTTATCTATATTCCATGAGAGAATATATATATATATATATATATATATATATATATATATATATATATATATATATATATATATATATATATATATATATATATATATATATATATATATATATATATATATATATATATATTTATTTATAATGTGGGTCTGGTCTTATTACACGTAAACCTTTCAGGGAAGTTAGTGGCTAACCTCCTGGCATCGTAGATAATGTTTCTATCGTCTTTTAATAAGCCTATAATGTATTATATTGGGACAGTGTAGATAGAATTATGATGTTGATATAGTGTATGTTAGATTACATTGGTACAGTGTGGTCTAAAGTATATTGTATTGATACGTTATATGGTTATCCCTATGAGTATAAGGACTTTAAGCCCTTGAGTACGATGACGTAACCCCCTTGAGTACTATGGCTTAGTCCTCTTGAGTGCTAGAACTTAAACCCCTGAATATACGATGACTTATCCCCCTGTGAGTCCGATCATATAACCCCCTTGATTACGATTATTTAACCACCGTGATTACGTTGACTTAATCCCCAAAATACGAAGATTTAACATACAGTACTTTGAGTACGATTACTTAACCCCCTTAATTACGTTGATTTAATACCTCTGAGTACGAAGATTTAACCCCCCTTTGTTTACGAGGAATTAACCCCTTGAGTACAATAACATCGTACTCAAAGGGGTTAAGGACTATACGTAATCAAGGGGTTAACTCCTCGTACTCAAAGGCTTAACCTATCTTGCTCAAATGTGTTGCCATCGTACTCAAGAAATTAACAAATTAATAAGAGTAAATTAATAGAGAAAAAAAAATATTACCCTAAATTATTATCGGTAAATAATTATTCCTACATTTATTACGATATTACGATACACTACGATATGATAATAGGACAATAATTACGATAGATTATAAAAAGGATATGATTTAGTATTAGCGATAGCAGCTCCTGTGTGTATGTGTGGCTCTGGTCCTTACGATTACCGAGTGTGGTTCCGGTATCGTAAGTGAGTATTATCTTGGTAAGTAATCGTAGGTTTTTAGTAAGTTATTATCGTATCGTCTTTGTAGGAGTTTCTAAATTTAATCCACTAAAAACTACTAAATTTAACTCGGTATAATTTTTTTTTAGTTTGTTTAGTTATAAAACTTTTTAGTTATTGTCTATATCTATCTATCTATCTATCTATAAACATTTCATCTATCTATCGATCTATTTATCTATATACATTTCATCATTTCATCTATCTATCTATGTATCTATCTATCTATCTATCTGTCTATCTATACACTATCTATCTAATGTTGGGATATATGTACGGTATTATGTATTATAGACCCGTGTATGTATTTCTGTATGTATACTTCACACTAGTAACACCAATCACGTATGTGTGTCTGCATCTCCAATCTTTATTCTCTAGTGACTGAATTAAGATTAGGGATTGTAGCCTCCAGTCTCGTTCTCTCTCAAGTCTCTCGAGTCGTAAAACACTTAAGGTATCGTAAGATTGGAGAGAGATATCGTAAAATGGTGAGATAGATCGTAAGATTGAGAGATGTATAGTACGATGGAGAGAAAGTGAGGTATTGTTAGATGGAGAGAGATATCGTAAGATGGAGAGAGATATCGTAAGGTGGAGAGAGATATCGTAAGATGGGGAGAGATATCGTAAGGTGGGGAGAGATATCGTAAGGTGGAGAGAGATATCGTAAGGTGGGGAGAGAATCAGAGAATAGGTGTAAAGATAATCGGTTAATTTGTTTTATTTCTTGTTATCTCATGTTTATCTTCACGTTTCTTGTTACCTGAATTTTTGTGTTTTCTCCGTTTTACGTTTTTGGATTTTTTAGTCTTATTTTTTTTTCATTTATATAATTGTTTTATTTTATTTTCAATTTATTATATATTTCTTCTTTATTTTATTTTCGTTTCATATTGTTTATTGTTTTTATTTTTTATTTTTGCAACTCATCTGATTTTGTACCCTTTTTTTTTTTAGTTTTATTGGGTCATTTTAATTTATTTTATTTTATTTACATTTTATCATCTTTCTAATTCGCCTGTGTTGTTTTTATAATATTTAAAAAACGTTTCATTAAGTAATAAATAAATGTCACTGTTGTATGTATGTATGTATGTCTGTATGTACAAGATGTATATGTATGTACTTGAGCAACTGTGTCATAATTGTGGTTGTATTTATTGTATTATCTGTACCACAACAACTAAGGTCAGGGGCGTTTATCCCAGATTAATAAATATATTTCCTTATCAACAATGAAACCAGAGAGATATTTTTATTTTTATTATTATTATTATTATTAATATTATTATTATTTTTATCATTGTAGATTCTAGTCCTCAAGTTGTTTTGTATTATTATTGTTATTATTATTATTATTCATTGTTGTTATTCTTGTAGTGTAAAATTAATAGAATAAAGATGCTAAAAAAGTGGAGTACTTATAAGTAATATATATTACAGATATTATGAATTAGTCTTGTAAGACTTAGTTCAGTCTTGTTGCCTTAAAATACTACAAAAATATTGCAGAAACAAGACAATATAATTAAAGTAAAATAATAAAAATAATATTAATAAAAAAAGTGGAATTGATATTATTCTCTATTGATGTATTAAACACACACAAGACACCAGCACCAGAATATTTTATTTATATTTTTCTTTCCTTATAATAATATTTGAAGTATTTTTGAACCTTTTTATTTAATGATATTTTTTTAACTAATTTGATTTGTGTAACATTATGCTCACGACATCGATATTGTGTTAAGAAAAAAGAATTATAATTTTGTTTTAAGTTGGGATTTGATTTCTTTCTACACTGTCAACTACCTGTTCTAGTATTAAGTTCTAATTGATATAAGTTTAAATTTTTTTATGTTTTATTTATTAGTCTAAGAGGTACCAATGGGGTGTATATCTCAACCATTTTATTATTATTATTATTATTATTATTATTATCTTCATCACTATACCTCAATTATTATTATTTTCTTACCTTTCTTATTATTATTTTGATTTTTTAAATTTCCTCTTATACTTTTCCATTGTTTGCATGTGTTTGTATGGAGTTTGTTTACAGTTTGTTTTTATTTATTTGTTGACTTCATCAGATTTTTAGAAATATAACAGAAAATATACACAACTATACACCTAAAAATACTCCTGGAGCTGTTGTTGTTATAATGTATTACTGCGTTTTAATAACTTGTGGGCGCTGTTGTTGTTATAATGTAGTACTGCGTTTTAATAACAATTGGGAGTTGTTATAATGTAGTACTGCGTTTTAATAACTTGTGGGCGCTGTTGTTGTTATAATGTAGTACTGCGTTTTAATAACAATTGGGAGTTGTTATAATGTAGTACTCCGTTTTAATAACTTGTGGGCGCTGTTGTTGTTATAATGTAGTACTGCGTTTTAATAAGTATGGTATGGTAGCTAGTACATACGCTGTATAGTCTTGAACGGATATGTTACTATATGTGGGGTGTGAGGAGGGTAAGTGTGTGGCTAGTATCGCCTAGTACAGTATAATTTGTTGACTTAACCGAGTGAATATAGCAAACGCGAAACTTAATAGCAAATGTATGATAGCGAAGTTCTCTTGACAGGAAAATGTCACTGAAGTGTAAAATGGTTAATGACTTCTTCACTTACATAAACATTTTGATTACTTGGCAAATGATAAATTAAGTAAGGTTAAATTAAGTACCAAATGTTAACTAGCGATTGTTACATTAAGAGGCGAATGTTAAATAGAGATTTTTACATTAAGTAGCAAATGTTAAATAACGATTGTTACATTATGTAGCAAATGTTAAATAACGATTGTTACATTAAGTAGTAAATGTTAAATAGCGATTGTTACATTAGGAAGCAAATGTTAAATATCGTTACATTAAATAGCAAATGTTTACGAGCGATTTTTACATTAAATAACAAATGTTAAATAGGGATTGTTACATTAAGTAGCAAAAGTTAAATATTGTTACATTAAGTGGCAAATGTTAAATAGCGATTGTTACATTAAGTAGCAAATGTTAAATAGCGATTGTTACATTAAGTAGCAAATGTTAAATTAAGTATTAAGCCTGAAGGTTAAAATTAAGTAGCTAGCTATAAATTAACTTGAATGTCGTAAATTATGTAGCAAAAGCTGTATTAAACTGTAGTATTAGCGATCCGTTTATCACCACTCGGTACTTTTATCCCCAAGTTATTGTGATATTTCTGAACTTTTTTTTTTTATATATTTTTAGCAAAATAATCTTGGCATTGGTTATTAATGTGCACTTTTCACCTTGTGTGTGTGTGTGTGTGTGTGTAAACACACACGAATTTATGGCATTTCAAAAATATTAACTCCTCCTTCAGACTATAAGATACAGCTAAAATAACTACCTTCTTCACGTGACGGTCGCCTCCCTACACACTAAACATGTCATTAAGTTATGTACAATATTGATAAGAGTATTTTCTGCTCTTTATGTGTTTTAGTTAATATAGTTCAAGAGGGCGGGAGTTTGTAGCATCTTCCAATATTATAGTTCTA